>NW_026125293.1:0-145639 GCF_943737965.1 Phodopus roborovskii
GGCAGAAGAGTTGGATGGAAGATGCTCTGGGTACTAGGACGCTGCTCCAGTGCCTTGGATAGAGAAGATGATGAGAAGAGTGAGGGCTTTACTTCCAGGAGGCACTTTTCATAACCTGACTCATCACTTCTGAGAAACCTTAGTGTCTGTGTTAGGGTTTTGTTGAGGAGCAGAGCCAACAGAGGGAATAGCTATTGCAGTTAAATAAGGATCAGGATAAACAAATAGGTTGAATAGATGTTTATTCAGGAAGAAACAACTACAACCTAGACAGATGAACACCAGCAAGTTCCACCGGATGCTCTCCCTGTCCTGCCAGCAAGAGAGCCGCTCGGGCTCTTCCTAGACCTCCTTCACAGGTCACTCGCCCATGGCTCCACCCCCCAATGGGCGTGGTCAGTGCCCAGAAGGAGACAAAGTAAATATCTCACTACAAATGGCCATCAGAGACTTATTTTATAGGCTTATGTGATGTAGTTGGGGTTGTCTAACAATGTCTATCTCAGAGCAGAGAGGCTAAGAACCTGGACTCAGACTATGTTAAAAGCCCCAAAAGCTGGTTCTTATCAGCCTTCGCTGCAGTAGGGTAGATGAACTTGCCAATATAGTGCAAGCAGTCAGGCAAAGCTAAAGACTAAAGCTGTCCTTCTGTGTCCCTACACCAGTGTAGGATACTACCAGACAGTGCTGCCCACATTTAGGGCTGGCCCTCACACCTTCAAGCAATCAGCTCATGAAAGTCCCTTGGGGAACTGCCCAGTAGTTCACTGTTTAGTTGATTCCAGATCCAGATGACAACCAACATTTGCCATCACTGTGCTTATGTGCCTCCAACTAAGACTGGCAAGCATGCTGAAGTGGTAGAATTAAGTTTGTCTGGTCTCTTACTTGGGTGATTGGCTTTCTTGAGGGAGCCACTTTAACTCATGGGAGGATTTCAGTTAAGTGGGGATGATAATGTGCCTTATCTGCACACTGTTCTCATGTATGTCATCAAAGGAAATGGAAGAAGGGGGAGATATGACTTCTTAGTTGCTTCTCCATCTATGCATCACTCTCCAGCCCACCACCTCATACATTACAATATGATAGAGTTCCTGACTCTGGCTTCTGAGGCCATTTGGGTTTGAGCAGTTACACAGCCTCTGCAGCAGTGTGTCTAGGTACCCACTCCTCTGCGAGGGAGTCCCTCCTTTTTAATGTGAAATCTGATGTCTACCATCACACCTGGCCCACCAAGGGATCTGCTTGCATTTGTGGATAGCTCTGGTAATGAGATTGTGCTTCTCCAATACCCAACAGAAGAAACCACAGACATCTCCTATGATTCCTCCAGACCCTGGTGTTACACCATCTGAGACACCACTCACCTCAATGGGGATCACTGAACAACCCAAACAGGAGTAAGTAGGGTGAATATCTCTATCAAAATCAACTGATTGAACTCCTTTTCAGAAATTTGTGTTTTTTTGATTTGGTATGTTCTGCTGTGCTTTGGATAAGGCCTTAAAAGATTGGTACCCAAACTGTAACACTGGGGCAATGGATCTAGAGGATATATTCAGAGCAGTGGCAGGATGCCTTAGGGAGATTATAGGACTGAAAACTTGCCTGTCGTTTCCATGTCAGGAGGTTCATGGTTTGCTCTGTGTAGCCTTCAGCCTTGTTATGCTATCTCAGTACAGGTAGAAACGTAGTGGGTCAATTCACGGAAAATAAAACCCAAAATCATGAGCATAAGTAAACCTTTTCTCTCATTAAGTTGATTATCTTAGGTGTTTGTTATAGTGACAGATAACTGACATACAGGAGATAACTTTTTAAAGTTTATTGAGTTATTAATTAGTCAAGAACAGCTAATGCCTTTTATTGCTTAATATATTTGCATGCCAGATAGCATGATCAGTGTTTGACATATGTCATCTTATTTAATATGCTAATTTCCCTTTGACGTTTCTACTTAAGGGTTGGTTGGAAAACTAAGGTCATACTGAAGTGGAAATGTGCAATTAGTAAATATAATAAATAGAATTTGAACCTGTCATCCCCACTGTCACAGGGCTTTTCAGAAGTGGATCAATTGTTCTTTGAAACCCAGAGGTTTGGAGTTTTAGCACCCCAACTAATTGTTTTTTTCTATTGACCCGTTGGTTAGGACACCAAGTGGTCATATAGTGGACTGGGGTGGGGGTTGTATTTTCCTCTAGACTCAGTAATCTGTGGAAGCCATAGGCATTTACACTGTGTGAAACTAGCTAAGGACTCTCAGCCTAGACTCCCAGAGCATTCATAACCTTTGTAACATGTGCAATGGATGCAGGACCAGAATTCCAAACTTTGCCTGAAAGACTTTCTATAGGAAGTAGAGAGTGTTCTGACAAAGAGCCCAGCTCGTCAGTCCTAGTGGAGGCTGAGCTATATCCTAAAAAGTCTAAAGCTCATGAAGCCATATCTAAAATAAGTCACTCCAAACCCTGGAGGTGAACTTACCTTTCCCTGATCCCTTAGCTATTGTTCTGTGATGGGTATGTCATTCTGCATATGTTTCTCATACTGGTTAATAAATCAAGTTATTGTTGGTCAATAGAAGGGGGATGGGAGGGACTAGGAGACAAGGAGGAAGAGGAAGTAGTAAGGAGGAACCAAGCTTGAGAGTCTGGAGAGAGCAGTACGTTGCAGCCGGCTCCTGGTAAGAAGACCACGTGAAAATACATAGATCAACACAAATGGGTTAATACTTAAGACAGAGCTAGCCGATAAGAAAGTAGTAACTGGCCAACAGTATAACATCAAATACAGAGTCTCTGTGCATCATTTGGGCCTGGATGCATGGCAGCAGGACAAGACCAGGCGGCCGGTGGAAAAACCATACTCCTTACAGTTCTGTCAGTAGAGGCCCAGGAATCAAGTCCTTCCAGTCAACCCTTTAGGATGGTTAATGACAAGTGGCCTAGAGGACCCATTTCTCTGTCTGCATGTCTTGTTTATTTTCATACGGTGCTATTTTTATTCTAGTACTAATGGGTCTTTTCCTGCTTGGACAAACTCACCAGTGATCTTGTTGATGACTGTTTATATTCTTTGGTTACTGGCTGTATCTGCCCCCTCCGAATCATCTCTCCTTTAACTTTTCCGCCTGTCCCGAGACAGCATGGCAGAGGTTGAGAGGACCACCTAGAGAAAACCAGTACTCCTGGACTTGAAAACAAGAAGCAAGTTTTTAAACTCTAGATGTTCAGGTTGGCTTAAGAGTTCAGTGCCACTATTTCTTTCAAATTGTGTCCTTACTGCAGAATACCAAAAACTCACCCCCCTCGGGTTACTTCATCTTCTAAGTGAGATCCTTTCATGAATAAAACATAAAACTCTTTTGGAAAGCTTATTCAATATGTTTTAATTGAGAGTAATGAAGAATAATTTGATGGGGAATTAATTCACAATCATGGTTTATAAGGAATAGGTAGTGGAAACTTTGGAAAGCATTTATACTTAAGTTTATACGATCCATACCACAAACTACATTGTAATACTCTACTGTTATAATATAAAGTACATATTATATATCTGTCCTCATGTTCTTCGGGAATTGGTACTTGGCAGGGGCTAAAAATAAAATTAGCTCCTTAACAGCAAGGCATAATTAATTGTGAAATTTCCTATCAAATCATTAAGACATGACACATGTAACGACTTGTAAAAGCAATTTATTCTTGTTCATTTAGATGCTGGTTGCTCGCTCTTCCTTTATCATCTGGTTTCCAGTTTAGCCAAACAGCAAGTGTGCAGGCATTGAACCACAAGGTAGTTGGGTCTTCATCAGCAGCAGGATACAAATATGGAAGTCTGTATTCCCTGTCCCTGTGTATCTTCTTCATTTTCATAAAACATTTCATATTTTGTTCTAGGACTAGTGAGTTATTCTTCCACTTGAACGAGCTCACCAGTGATCTTGTCACTCTTTATGGTCTTCATTAATTTTCACTTATCTGACCACCATTCCATCTCTCCTTAACCCTCCTCCATAGAACAAAATACTTGCTGGCTGTGTTCTGTTCTCTCAGACGATATTAAATGAAAACTGAGTAAAGAAGGAGAAAGCTAGGCTCGGTAAACATAATTTAAAAAAAAAAAAATTAATAGCAAGCTTTGCTAAAAGTCATTTCCTGACATGACACGCTTTACTGATTAAAACAACTATAAATGGCCCATTAAGCAGTAGCTATCTTATTATAGACTAGAAACATCACAGCAATGAATTAGGCTTATTTGCTAGCTACAGTTCTCTCTCATTAGCAGAAGCCTTGTTTGGAGCAGCTGGAGGGTTTGCCCTTAAGAGCTCCATGGGCTAGTGTCCGCCAGGAGGATGCCTGTCCTCAGGTCAGTGAGCTTAGCCAATGAAGTGTATTGTTATCTCCCTGGGAAAGGGGGGATATAGGACTTCTCCAGATATGGAAATCAACAGTAACTGTGTTCTCTAGAAGGCTGTTGGCTTGCAGCCTGCTTCTCTGAAATAAATAGTTCACGGGCTTGCAAGCCCCAAAAGCCTCACTCAAAATCTTACAGTACATCTGCACCCATTTTAAGGAGGAAAGTATAAAGTGTTCTCTTCATTTCCTTTGGTTCTTAAACATGGTATTTTATATAGGTCAACGTGGCCTCCAACCCCAGGATCCTCCATGCTTGGCTTTCCCAGTGTTGGGATTGTGTTTGTCATGTGGTGACTTTATCATCAGGGGCTTGCCAGGGGCTGGTCACAGCCACTGCCTTCAGGTTAGCTGTCTAAGGCCAGCTTATTCCAGGCTTCCTCCCTTCACTGGGAGAGAGCTCCATCATTGCTTATCATTATAGCTTAATGTCCACACGTGGGCTAACAGAGTACAAAGGTTAGGAGGCATGTCTTTTGTCTTGTGTCTCATAAAACACATAAACCTCTCAGTGCTGACCCTCAAGAGTCCCCTCAGCCTTTCAACAGAGTGACATGGACCCCAGTTCCAATATACACAGTCCCTCACAGTACTCAGATACACTCATCCAATAGCAACTCTGGATGGCAAGTGAGGTGGGATGTTGTTAAGTCCACACAGCAAGCTTTAGAATAGCCAAGTCCCATCCTTGTCTGGGTTCTCAACCTATGGGTCATGACCCCTTGGCAGGTCAAAAGACCCTTTCATAAGGGTCATATATCAGTAGCCTGCATATCAGATACTTATGCTATGCTTCATAACAGTAGTGAAATTAGAGTTATGTAGTAGCAATGAAACAATTTTATGGTTGGTGGTCATCACAACATGAGGAACTATAGTAAAGGGCTGTAGCATTAGGACAGCTGAGACCACTGGCTTAGTGCTATCTCAGTAGTACCTACCCTGCTCCTTCCCTCCAACCTATGGTCACTCAGTTAGCTCTTCCAGAAGTTCAGAGCTTTAGGATTTGGGCTTCTTGTTAGCTTGCCTTTTGGAAAATTCACCCATTTTTCTACTGCACAACTTCGACCTCTTCTTCAATCATTACAGCACTTGATTACTCCATAGGACTATACACCTAAATTGTACACCTAAAATTATCCAACACAACAGTTCACTCTATCCTTTAGCCCTTTGTTATTTGTCATATTCTGTAACTTTTATTTTGTTAGTGTACCTTTTATAAATCATTATGATTTTATTATTTGCTCTTTAAATTCTACCCATCATAGGTTTATGGATACCCTCTCTCTTCTATCATTTGCCTTGATAGAATCATGGAATTTTCCTTTTTCTTAAGCCTGTGGAATTCACCCACCACTGCTCTGATGCTATGTTACTTCTACCTTGGCCTTGAATTACACTAATAGACAAAACTGTTTAATTTTTCCATATTATTTTATTCTTTGGCTAATCTTAATGAATAACTTTTCATTGCCTTTCTAAGATATCCTCTAAGCTGAAACCACCTCACCATGTTATTTAGTGACAAAGACCCATTGTGAAAAATGTCCACTTGGTGATTCTTCTTATCATGGGCCCATCAGTGCACACACTAACACAGATCCAGGTAATATAGTCTAGACACACTTAGATGGTGTGGTACAGACTCCATCATGTGTGGGATGACTGAAATATAAGTGGCACAAAAATGGCATTTATTCTATTTGTTCTTCAAGGGTTCCAAAGAGAATTAGAAAATGGCTCTGTAGTAATTTAATCCCCATGGTTGAATAAAATGGATGTAATTTAAAATGTTTGCTACCAGCATTTTCTTGCTTGTAGAAGAGTAATATGTAAGGGCTAAAATGCACAACTTCTAGGGGAATTGTTGAACTGATAGGTGAATCCGCATCATGATGACTTCCAGTCAGACATAGGTATTTTTGTAGTGTTTCCAAATTTTCATCTAACATACCCTGTTCCAAGAACCTAGCCTAAGGAAATGATCAGAGTTAGGTTTCCCACCTAGTAGGTATTTCTGAGTATGATTTATGAAGATAATAAATGAAGATTAAAGGATAACCATTTCATTAAATGTTATGTAAAGTCATTTTTAAAGACTTGGTTTAATGAAAGTGGTCATGAAAAGATTGCAGGATGCACACATAAACACATGTGTGTACACATGTGTGCATGCGCATGTGTGTGCACACTCACACTCACACACACATACAACCTGATAACAACATTTTCATAGTATACTTAATTTTGTATGAAACAAACTACTTCCCTTACAGATGGCACTTATTTTGCTTAAATATTAATTGTAGCATTATTTTATTTATTCTTTTCTTTCATATTTAGTATCATAATATAAATGGCCCATATTTTAGAGCCTTTATCAAAATGTGGAAAGAATAGAAAGGAAATACTAGCATTCCAAAGTAAATTCTCCCAAACAGAGAAGAGATCAAATGTGTAGAGCAAGTGAGGATAACTCAGATCAACAATCCCCTCATTCTGATGGGTGCTGGTTATCTGGGACTTACCCATCAGCAGCACTCTGTGGGGAGCAGGGCACCATCCCAGCAGAGGCTGGAGGGCATTTAGCCAAAGCAAGGAGTTCTAAAAACACCTTGATCCCTTGAATGCTTTCATTACCAGGCGCTTGAGAGAAGGGTGTGGAAGGCATAGTCAGGATTTAAAAGTTCTACCAGGGAAAATGCTAAGTAGTGAAGCCAATGAAACTGAAACAGATGGCTCAGATTTTCTTTGAAACATAGACAGATTGAAGAAAAAGAAGTTTGGCAAAAATACATCTGGGGTGTAGCCAAACTGAAAACATTTGAGAAACAGTATGAAACATTGGAAGAACATTAAGGCACCCACACCACTCACATTAAGAGTAATGTGATAGATACACAGAATGAAATGAAGTTTGAAAGACAGAGCCCAGTTTCCGGTGAGCTCTAGAGCCTGACTCAGGACATGTAGGGACACTGATGGCTAGTCAGACCACCTCAGCAACAAAAGTGACCTGAAACCATGTAACTCTAACACCTGGGAGACTAAAAGCCTGTAAGATATTGAGTACCCATGCAACTGAAATACCCAGCCCAAAGGGCCAATGTTGTTGAAGCTACCCATAGCTGAAACCAGACAAGACTGGTGTTACTCATGTGGCTGAAATGACAAGCGGGAGTATAATCTATAAACCCCAAATGGGATGTAAAACTGAAACTGTCTATGAGACTTAAAAGACCTGTGTGACTCGAACTACCTGGGATACTGTGAAGATGTGTAGTTAAAGGGCCCAATGCAGTTGACACTTTCTGTGGGACTAAAACAGCCTATGTAACTTGATGGACCAGTGTGGCTAAAGTGACTTGAAACTTGCTGGCTTTCCTTTTCTTTAATTCCTAGGCATTAGAGCAGATGACCTAATGCTTTTTAGCAGAAGTAGCCACACTACCACCACACTGTGGAGGAGTTTAAACTACCCACTATAAAGAGTAAGGAAGGAACATTTCCAGAAGGAATTACCTGCCTGAGAATGTCAGCATCTTGGGCTCAGGTGAGCACTCCATTTTCAATGAGCCTTGTCAAGTACAGAAGGACTCTGTCTGGGTATGCCAATGGTCAGGTACCAGGGAAGCAGTATGTGAACTGAGGAACATAAAAAAGTACACATTCCTTAGATTTCTGAGATCTATATAAGGAGACTGGAAAGTCCAAATTGGCAGTGTGTGAATGGGTTCCAAAAAGAAAAAAGACAGTTGAGACAGGTGAACTCATATGTATGTTTTTTTTTGTTTTATGTTTTGTTTTGGTTTTTGTTGTTTGTTGTTTGTTTGTTTTTTGTTTTGTTTTTGGACATAAAGGTGTTGTGATGTCCTCAGGAAAGTGGGAAAATATAGAACACAATTAAATAAAAATTAATTAATTAATTAATTAATTAAATTGAGGCTATTACCTACAAATACAACAGGTTTTAGAGTAAGGGTTGAGAAATAAAACTTTAGAAATAAGAGCAGTAGGTTTCTGGGTCAGCAGGCAGCTAGTCTGCCCTTCAGCATCTACCAGTCCATAGAAAAGAGGAGCAGTGGCAGTCAGCACAGGAAGGGATGAGATAGGACGGAGCCTGCAAGTGAGACAGTTGTGGCAAACCTTAGTGTCCTGAAACAGAGAAGACTCTCAGGGTGACAGTGGGCTCCCAGCGAGGGGAGAGTCTTGGGGAGCAGTGACCCACCAGGAAATGGAAAGCCTTGGCGTGACAGTAGGCTACCCAAAGTCTTGAGACGGGGATGAGGACATGGTGACCAAAATGACAATGGGCTTTGTGACCCTTGGGACCTGTATGTGCTAGCTTTTACATTAACCAGACAGCACTTTGGAGGACTTTGTCCCCTCTGGAGCTAACAATAACGTTTCGGGCTACAAACAGAACCAGTTGCCTTAAACCAGAAACAAGGAAAATAGCTGGTAATATTGTTTTAAAATGCTCACAATATTTGGTGATACCTATGTATCAAATTTTCTTTCCAGTTTTCTCTAAGGAGAATGACCTGTATTAAGCCTCCTATATATTAACTAACTCTTAGTTGTATTAGAAACAAACAAAACAAAAGGAAATGACATAAAAGAATAAAAACATCAACAGACCTGTTAAATTTTCTTTAAATATTTGAGCATGAACATGGTTTAGAATTGAAACAGTCTAGGCCAAACATCATCAAAATATACCACCCCAACTGCTGAGATATTTTTATATAGCTGGAAAATAGACAGTGACACATAGAGATTTCCTGGTGGCACAGCCCAGCATTGGTCTTGCTTGGTTATCATCTAGAAGCCTCAAGGTTAGATTTGGCTTTGGGTTTCGTTGCTATGACTGGCTGGGACTCCACGCTTAGGTACAGGTTTTGGGCTATGTTATAGAGAGTTTAAGGATCAAGCTCAAGTATGATTCACTATATACAGAGGAAACTTTGGACCAAGTATAATCATGAAGCTATGGAAAAAGATTTAGGTCAAACTTAATTCAATTTAATAGTAGAAACATTTTAGAGACAAGGAAGGGGTATACACCACCTTTCCAACTGTAAAGAAAGGCCATTTGATGAGACATCATTATGTTCCTGATAGAAGGAGAGATAAGAATTCAGGTCCCGGCAGGGATTTTCATTCCATTGAACTTTGTCAGCTAACAGCTCACACATTTGGCAGGAATTATAACTTCCTTAGGGAAGGTATGAATCACATCACACAAAAATCTGCCCCAGACTAGATATGAGGAGGCTTTTTATCTGTCTGTGTGGAATTCCATAAAAATGAAACCACCAACTCCCTCTCAACTTGTTCTCAGAAGTCTCCTAAGATTCCGGCACGCTACCCTCATCCCCATAGGCTGCTTCTCTAAGAAACCTGGCCATGCAAACTGTTCTAAGGCATACACTCTGTATTTCCATCAGCATTTCCTTAAAGGCAGTTCAGACATTGGATCTGGGCTGGGGGTGGGTGTATCATTGCTTAGCATAGGGAAGGCCCAAGTTCAATCCCAGCACCACAAAGAAAGAGAAGTTGGCGCAATGAAAGAAAATCTTGATGCTAAGAAATTATTTCCAGAATAAAAGCATGATCTTAAGAACTGCAAACAAGGTTCAAGACAAGAGGAAAAGAACACAGTGTTGAGGAGGATCCCGGAAAGACGGGAGAATAGGAACTGCTGTGAACCTGCCCTTCCTTTGCAACTGCTCTGTCAGTGGTTTTTTGTTGTTGTTGTTGTTTTGTTTTTTTTTTTTTTTGTTTGTTTGTTTGTTTGTTTTGAGACATGTTTCTCTGTGGCTTTGGAGCCTGCCATGAAACTAGACCAGTTACCAGACTGGCCTCAAAACCCACAGAGATTCTCCTGCCCTCTGCCTCCTCGTGCTGGGACTAAAGGCATGCAGCACCAATGCGTGGCAAGGGTTTGTTTTATGCTTAACTATTTTTGAATACTGGTGCCTAGTAAAGGCTTTCAGCTTTCAGAGGAAGGTCAGTTAATTCATTTCTTAGGTTGGGGGAGCTACCTGTCCATCACCCACCTCTAGGTACCATAGCAGCAGCCACACCACACCATAGGCAGCAACTTTAAAATACCCTGTTTTTCTTTATCTACCATTTGCTTGATTTCTAGTGGCCTGCTCTGTATTTCACTTTTAATCTTTCTATTGCATTTTTGTGATTCTCCCTCAGCTCAACCTTGTCTCCTCACACCCCACACCATGGAAACTGTAACTTCATGAGATCTACCCTGCTGGGACCTGATCTCAGCTGTTCTCTGGGGCACACAAGTCAAGTCAGTGTCTTCGAAGAAACACACCAACCACTCTCTGTTCGCTTTGGGCTCTCCCACCTCTTTTACTTCTTATTCTTCCATTTTCAAGAATGCATTTTTTAATGCTGTTATAGCTCCAAGTAAAAATAATCTAACAAAACAATATGGGAAGAACATGTTAGTGTACAGAGCTTTCCCCAATCACACTGCTCCTCTCTCCCAGCTTCTCGTGAGTCTTCCCATCAATCTGCACTCCACACGAGAGCCACCCACCTTCCAGCCCCAACCTTGTGATCACACATGTCTGCTCAACCATCACGTCCTTTACTATCTGTGCAGCATTCAACAACCACAGGAGGTTACCCTATTATAAAAAGCAGGCTAAAGCAAGTGTTCTGAGTGGAGTAGAGGTGCACAAGGCTTAGCAGACATTCAGTAAGGTGAGATGTACTCAGCACACCTTGGATTCAATGATGCTTTCAACTTACTGGATTTCCACAGATGTGTCCCCATCAGGGAAATCTCTATGTGTGAGCACTGTTGAAACTTGTTAGCAGTAGCTGTGCAGTATAGGAATGCACTTTTGTGCTTCCATCTGGCCTCAGTCGTATTATCATCTTCTTCATGAGTATCATTTGGAGAGCAGATGACTCTGCTTCCTTTACCATGTCATATTCTTCAGACCATAATGTGGCTAACAATAGAGAACCCTGCATACCTGTCACCTGCCAGCACCAGGTCTGCCCATCTGGCCCCCTGCTCCTCATCCCTGCTGCAGAGAAGTCATTGGCAAATCTCCACCCACCATATTCTTGAGGAGCGTTTCCTCCATTGTTTCTCAATCCAGTTTCTGAGTCACTTATTTATCTTCATTGGATTTTTTTTGGCCTTAACTTCTGGAATACATCTCCATTAGCACCATTAATTTCTACTGTCGCCTGCCTCACAGAGGGCCAACACTCTACTGTTCTACTCAGTTGATAGTTTGGCTGGGAATAGAGTTTCAGGTTGAAAATAATTTTTCTTAAGGAATGAAAGAATCATTTCTTCACAGTCTACTTCTCAGTATTCCCATATGGGAAAAGGCAAAGCTGGGTTCCCATCCCTTACCCATCCTGAGTTCCTTCTAATATTGCCATTGCTGTCATTTCTTTCAAAAGCTTTTAGGATCCTTTCTGTCGTTGTTTGTTTGGAGTTTCAAAATGACTAGATCTGAAACTCTTCTTACTGGGCTTAGTGTCTACTTTCAGTCTAGGATCTCATATGCTTCACTTCTAAAGAGTTACAAAATTCATACAGAGATGCTCCCCCCCTTATACTCTCTGCTTGCTCTTCAAAAGCTAGGGTAGTCATTCAAAATACTAAGTGGGACCTGTGAGAAAAGAATGTCCAGCAATATCAGCTAATTGAATGTGGTGCTTAAGGCATTTTCTATATTTGAAGCATAGCATGGTTCTGAGGATAGCACTAGGTACTGGAAGGCAATTTTATTGTTTTGATAAAACGATGTGATTTTCATTAGGAAATCTTGTGGGATTCTAGTATAATATCACACAGTGAAAACTCCTCAGGGCAACAAAGACAGCACTCTTTAAAGGGGTTTTATAGTTAGAAACCATGTGGGTAAAACAAGCCAGATAAACTGTAATTAAATGAGTGACATGTATAAAATAATTTGTAAACAATCAACAATGCCTCAGGCATACACATGTCCCAACTAAGCACTGAACAGTTCAATGTGGGCATGGGGATGCACAGAAAGATTCTATTTTCATTTCTAATTGACATCACATGGCAATGAGTATTGGAAATTAGAAAACACAGTCCCATGCATGACATAGGTTCTGGAGAAGAAAAACCACAGAGAGACATCTGATTTGTCTTGAAGAAATCATGTTCCAGGAATTACACTCATCAATGCCGAAAGGAATTAGGTGTCCCTCAGTCAAATTCTGCTATTTTTGGAGGTACTAAGTAAATGATTGTTTAAAATTCAGTATTTTTAAAGGCACGTGCACCAAATTGCTAAGGAGGATGATTGTACAAGAATCACAGACTGGACAGTTTCAACACAGAGTTGCCATATCCTACAAAGGTGACTGTAGACTCTGTAGGCTAAAGAGAATACACAACTAAAGAGAATTCTCAGCTCATGGCTGGCTGGGAAATCTAGGGACATACTTGCCTACACGTGAGTGACATCCTACAGGGTCGTTTAGCTATGCAAACCATGAAACAACTCACAGCTCCTCTTAAGCTGGAGACAGGTGTCCCAGCTAAGTAGACTCACATATATGACCCCTATGAACAAACCAATTCTGTTGCTAGCTTCCCAGGGGTGTGCTTTATGGTCCAAGTTTCCCATGGCTTTATTATTCATGGAATATATTTGGGGCTAAACTGTTTCTTCCCAAAATTCTTGTGTAAGAGTCCTAACACCTGGCACCTCCAAATGAAGCTGTCATCAACACAGTAACTAAGTTAAGAGGGGTCACCAGAATGATCTCAAAGCCAGGCCAACTGCTGTCCCTATACAAAGAGGAAATAAGTACACATGCAAGGGGTGCCTCAGGGAGACAACACCACCATCTGTAAGTCAAGCAGAGGCCTCATGGGGAAACCAGCCTTGTTCCTGGAATTTCAGGCTCTGAAACTGTGAAACTTAACATTTGTGTTGTTGAAACTGTCTGGTCTGTGATCCCTATACAATAGCCCTCCTTAAGCAACTGGGGAGAGTCTAGCATGCCCGAGAAAGGCCTGAGGCAGAAGATGAGAAGGTAGGATGTGTAGCCTGACTCAGTCATTTACCTCAGGGTGAATGCAAATAACCAATCAATGTTCCTAACTCTACCCCCCAACCGTCAACAATACACTCCTGGGAGTGGATGAGATCCTATACTCCAAGGAAGTGTGGCACCAGATGGAACCATGGTCTCCACTTGGGTAGATCTTCTCTTGATTTTTAAAACAAAGGGAAGAATAAACAAGAACTCTGTGTTCTTCACTTATTCCTTAAGAATGCTACAAACTAGTGTTACGTTATTATTAAGTAGCTAGGGCTATGCCATTTTGTAAAGCCCCATTCCAATCAAATGACAATACTTCCTGAAAGTATGGTGATTTGAGAAAGTGTATTTGCCTTCCCGTGAATGAATTTTTTTTTTTCTCCCGTGTCCTGGTTGATATGAGCAGCATATGTCAAAAGTGGAATTTAAATAAAGTCTTAAAACAAAGTTAGGTTTTAAGTTTAGTTTAATTTCCTGTTGCTCTAATAAAATACTCTGACAAAAGCAACTCTGGAGAGAAACAGCTTATTTTAGCTACTAAATCCTAGTCACAGTTCAACTGTGAGAAGTCACAGTAACAGGAGCAGAAAGCAATGAACCAATGACTGCTTGCTCCATTGATATACAGTTCAGGACCCAAACCACAGGAAGGTGTTGCCTGTGGCTCTCCCCATATATTAGTGTAACAAGGTAGTCCCCCACAAACATTCCCACAGGGCAACCTAACCTAGATAGTTCCTCATCGAGACTCCTGTCATTGTGCCAAGTTGACTTACAAATTTAACCAGCCTAACACCTGATTAAGTACTATATGGAATGGTACTAGCAAAAGAATAGGAAGAAAAAGGGAAAAGAAAAGAGAACCCAGAAATATCCCAGCACAAATGGTCTCTTTGTATTGGTGGATTGGTTTGTGGTTCTTCAATCAAACACAGTGCTAGGGTAATACATCCTCAGTAGAACCCATATTTCATCTGAATTTTGATCCTTTCCCAGGCTTCCAGTATCTAGCTTATGCTCTTACTGGTCTCTGTGCAGTTTTAAATTTTACTGAAGTCCCAATTATTTTTAAGTTCTAGAAAAGTATTCTATGTATGTGTTTTGAAGGTTTCCAGTTTTCCTGCAAATCATTTGGTTGTACTGAGAACGTATTTTTTAGTTTTCTTAGACATACTTTCACTATGCATCCCAGACTGTCTTTCAACTGAGTCCCTCCTCTCACAACCTACCGAGTGCAGTGACTATGGCACACCATCCATCCAATGTCTGTTGTTCATTCCTCATCAGGTTGCTAAATCACAAAGCAACTGCATACTTGCTTCACCCTGCAAAACTATCAGGTGTTATATTATTCTCTCCATACTTATCTGATTCTATTCCCCCAAGGAAACCTGCTCCTCGGAGGGCTTTCTATTTGAAGACTGAATCACATATGGCATTTCAGGGAGATAAAGAAAGTGGACCCAGCCAGACACAGTTACATGCAAACTGTTCAGCTAGCCTTTGCACCTCAAGGTCCCAAAAAGTCAAAGAGCTCCCATGTTAGGTAACATTTGCCAGCTACAATCTAAATTTTGTTTTTGCCCAGTTAGGTAAACTGCTACATGAGGTACCAGCAAAGAGCACCCTAAGGGCTTGTGACCATGAGCTGTGCGTGCAGGGCAAATAATTGAGAGCAGCAGGCTTCTTAGCATTTATTTAAAACTATACAAATGTTACTTAAATGCATATGAATTGGAACTTAAAGTTTAAAAATGAGTTTTGTAACTAACATGCTGGAACTAATGTTTTTAAAAATTAAAACATTGCCCAAATACTTAAGGAAAAAAAAACTTACTATTGAAGGGGCGAAGATAAAATAAATAGCACGGAAGAACGATGCCCTAAAAGAATGTTCGTTGGCATTACTGAAAGCTAAGATAGGTTTTCTGCTTATGAATCCTTGGGGCACACTTATGTAATGAGCTCAGCTGACTCAGAGATTCCAACATTTTCATCCAGGAGATTTGGAGTCAAAGGCTTAAATGGTAATTAGTTTAAATTAATGCACTTTAATGAATTCCAACTGAAGCAGAGGAATAGGAAACTTAGGGAATAAAGGCTGTCAAGAAAGACTGGAAAAGAGCTCATCATTTGGACCAATTCCTGGAGGCTGGGTGGGGATTCTTTCCTATATCAATGCTTCCATGAGTTACTTGATTATTCAAGCAATGTGTCTTTCAAGTTCTTAGAGGTTGTTTGGTCTTCCGAATTTTATAATTTGCTTAATGGTTTACTGCACATGTTTTCTGACAAATTGGAAAATAAGACACATTGATTTTCTTCTCTGAGTCCTAAAAAAAGTAAAAGTATAAATTGAGGGATAACCTTGCCATTGTGTGTCCGTTGTGGTGATGAATTTCTTGGTACATGTTCTAATCCTTTTCTAGAGATTTTTCTTGCACTTTGGTTCAAAGAAGAAAAAGCCACCAAACAAACATGTATAACTGACTGTTTTCTGCATTATTCTCAAACAAGGAAAATTTGTAGAAGAGTTCCAATTTGTACAAATTCCAATTTGTAGAAGAGTTATATGAAGAGTTTCCCACCTGTGTTTCTTATGGAGAAAAAAGTTACAACACCTCCTGAAAAATATGAATTTGGAAAAGGGTTGCCTGTAGAGCAGGTTCACAAATCACAAATCTCATATTTTTTCCTATTTTTTTTTTGGCACCAAAAGAAATTCTTCACAGCTCCATATGTGAAATGCCTATTTTAAAATTTTAATAATGTATGTTTTTATTAAATTCATATACTTTGAAAAGTTATATGAAAATGTAACAAGGGAACACCTCCCTCACATCCCAGGCTCTCAATCAGTACCCTTGGCGTGTAAAACGGCTTGCTGGTCCTTGAATTCTGCCAAAGACCCATGCAACAGCTTCATGAGAGCCACCAAGATCTCACACTACTATTAAATAGCTTCTTACAGTTTTAGTAGCTTACCCAAACACTCTGTAGCTTTAAAAAGGCAGGGAAACTCCACAATATAGACTGGAGCAGGCCTGGGCATGTCAAAAACAGCAACAGCAGGAAAATGTACACACTGTTACAAAAACCAAGTAGACAAATGCAAAACCCTCTCCCTCAGAGGGGTTCCTAGTGTGCCCCTTGGTTTGTTCAGTGTGTGCTCTAAATTGATGTTCCCACTTAGAGAAGCTGGCCAAGACCTTGCTAGAGACACAAACTTCATGTCAAAGAGCATGTTTAATACTTTGGGACTCATCTTAAATGTGCCAGGTGACCACTGATAACAGAAATCCACTCTGGTCAACTCCTAAGCATGACTGCACTGAAGCACGTGAAGTGTGCGCTCAGGTTTCTCTATATTTTATTTTAATCCTCACAGCCACCCACGGAGTCAGGCGTTGACATTGTTTTTAGAACTGAAGATACAAGAGTGAGGGTGTAGCTCAGTGTAAGAGTATTTGCCTGGGAGGCATGAGACTCGGTTCTGGCCCAGAGACCATTTCCCTGACAATTTCAGGATCAGTCAAGATGAAAATTAACAGCAGTGACACAACAACTTCGTACACTTTTTCATATCCCATTTGGGAACAAAAAATCAAGGAAAATATCCAAAAGGATTTTCTCTTTTAGCATGCAGAGTGAAGTGGGCAGTGCACTTTGGCATGTGACTGCAAGGAAGTAATGTGAGTCCCCTTTCTCCCGTTGCTGCAGTCGGCCGTCTGTATCTACAACATCTGTATCTTCAATGTTCTGATTGCTTTTTGCCACCTTGACACAAACTAGTCACCTCTGAAAAGGGGAGCTCCAGTTGAAAAGTTGCTTCCATCAGATTGGCCCTTAGGAAAGGCTGGGGGGGTGAGTTATTTTCTTGATTAAAGATGGATATTGGAGTACCCAGCCCACTGTGGGTGGTGCCACCCTGGGCAGATAGATGGTCCTGGCCTGTATAAGAAACCAATCTGAACAAGTCCAGAGAGCAAGACAGTAAGTAGCATGGTTTGTGCTTTAGTTCCCACTTCCAGCTTCCTGCCTTGAGTTCCTTCCCTGGCTTTGCTGGTTCATGGACAGTAAGCGAAAAGATGAAATAAACCCTCTCCTCCCCAAGTTGCTTTTAGTCATGGTGTTTATCACAGCAACAGAAAGCAAACTAGGACACTAGGGTTCAACGGACCCCCGGGATGGGCAGGAATTGTTTAAAAAGTACATCATCACAGAGCATGTGTCACTTTTCCCTCATCATTATCCCCTACACAATACAACCTAACAGCTATCTCCCTGGCATGGACATTGTCTAGAAGTGATTCCAAGCACACACTGGGATGTGTATATGTCTATGTCAATATCCCAGCTGAACATCTGAGGATTTGAGTAACCAGGAGGAGCCTGGGGCATGCCTCTTGCACTTATCTGTATGGTTTCTCTAGGTCTCTTGTTCTCTTTTTTTAAAAAAAAAAAAAAAAAAAAAAAAACTAGTTCAGAGATCACATGCAGAGAGAATCACACTTTGGGCCAAAAATAAACCTCCTAAAGAATATATGTAAAAACTACAAAGAAGGCTGATGGGAACAGTTTACAGAAAGTGGTTGGTAAAAAGAGAAAGAGCCACCTGAAGACCCATGGAAACACACCCAGCTGCCTCTGGCCACAGATGCCTCAGGTCACACACAGGGGTGTAGCATAGAACCAGGTGACTGGAGGAAAGTATGGGGCTTGGTACTTCCCCTCCCAGCCTCCCAGAACGCTCACATCTGAGCCAGGCGCCATGAGCCAAAGCTTTTGAAGTGCTTCTCCCTATCTTGATCTCTCCCTCTTACCAAGCTACAGTCTCCCTAGTAACTTTACTTGAGTCAATATTTTGGTGGTTTTTAAACACACAGGACAAGTTCTAACAGTAAAATCTCATGATTCAGTGACTGCCCCAAAGCCCTAGGCTAATTTGCACTGCAGCACAGCTTAGGAAACTTCTGCTTGGGAGCAGTTGGGGCTGCAAGATGAGATGTAATTAGCTGCCCTGTTGAATAGGTTCATGTTGTTCGTGGACAGGGTTGTAGGCCAGATGATAATGACAGCAACCTGCTCAACGTATGTGTAGAGAGTATTTCAGACGACATTAATTGGCCTTTGGTGTTTGGCCAACACAGCCCTTAGCTGAGGTTGTACGGTCTTCTTCCATTCGCATTAGAATACAGTCACTGTTCTGCATACGTGATGGATGCAACATCTCTGCCATATGAGCGTATCTGCTGACAAGAGCTTTTTGGTGCTGCCCAAGACTCTGACTACTTCATTTTTTTTTTTTTTTTTTTTTTTTTTGGACTATGGAATGGAGTCAAATGATCACTGTAGAGCTAAACACTGCCATCCTATGCCTCCGTGTCATGTTCATTGGCCTTAGAATGTTGCTAGAAGCTGTGCAAATGTTCTGTGTACAACAGTTGAAAAATCCCCTGGTGAAGATATAAAAAGCTTAAACACCTAAAACACTCCCAGAAGATTCTACACTTAAGGCTGGGGTCCAAGCCTTCAATGCATGTTTAACTATTACCAAGCCATTTGTGGCTGCCCGTGTACAGATTCATTTCTTAGCTCTCAGTTCTACTGCACTGATCCAGAGTGTAAGCTCTGTGCTAGTGCCGTACTGTTCTAATCACTGTAACTTCGCAGAGTTCTAAAAACTGGAGTTGTGGTTCCTCCTACTTCGTTCTTCATTTTACGAATTACTGTTTGTTTTAGAATGGGTGTTGGACAGGGTCCCTTGAAAGTGAATATAAACTTTGATTATTTCAATCCAAAACCCAGCAGTAGCTCTGATAGGAACACACTGACTCTGTAGGTCTGCGCGGGTAATGTTGCCTTCTTGACAATGCCGAGTGCTCCCATCTACTGACATGCTTTTCTTTTGTCAGTCTCGATTATCTTTAATTTCTTTTGGCAGTGGTTTAGGGATTTGGGTGTACGGCTTGTTGTTTTTGTCAAATCTTTTTGTAAGTATTCTAAGTATATTAAGTATCTTATGTGATACCACCCTGCTGAACAGACACATTCCTGACTTGAAGCTAGACATTCAGAATTCCGCATGACTGGTATTGAATATTGCTGTTTTAAAAGCTGTGTTCTGTCTTCAGTGCAGAACACTGTTGTATTCCTCAGCATTGCTTTGAGTTTACTCACAGTTTATATACACTGCGGCGGTCAGGAACACCTTCAGAGTTCCACCAAGTGAGAGTCTCTCCAGTCAGTGTGAGTATGACTATCCCTGGGTTGTTCTAAGATCTGTTGTCTTGGTCTATTCCAGTTGTTTCTCAGTGTTGCTATGTGTAGAGTATTGTCACATCTGGCTCAAGGAGCATATTCCTCATACCAGTAGCTTCTCATAATCTCTCTCCAGCTTCTTGAATCTCAGCATTCAGCTTCATGACTTCTCATTGCTTGGGGCAGAAGAGTAAATCCAGTCCTTGTTACTTCATCACAGTTGAAAGCAGAAACATCTAAATTATGGCTTGACTCACGCATGGGGTGTTGCTAATTTCTGCAAAATGAACGACGTTGCTCTGCTCAGAACTATTAACAATATCCAAGACTAGTGTTCATTGTAAAAAAAAAAAAAAAAAAAAAAAAAGTTCAGTTCACATGAAGAGGAGGAAGAAGGGTAAGAGAAAGAGGAAGAGGAGAAGGAGCTATCATTGGAGCTGAGCGAAGAGGAAATCACAAATACATTTTTACATCTTCCTGTGTGTGTCTACAATCAGGAATTCTTGCTGAGTATGTAGAGGAGATGTGTTGCCAGGCATGGTAAAATACCTTATGCCATTTAATATTATTTTGATTCTTCAATCCTTGTGTGTTAATGTTTAATTCAAGTTTAAAAATGAATATTGCTGATTACTTAAATGGTCAAGTGAATCGCCACACCATATCACTCATAAGAAATCAGATAGATGAAATAAATATAAGACAAACTCACAAAATATTTAATTATACAGGAAAAGTTTCTTCCAAATTCAGAGCAAGAATAGATGCATTATGCCAGACGAAAGCATAAAAATTTAAATAAAAGTTTATAAATTAAATTTTATAATTTAACCTTTATTCCTTCTTTTCATTAAAATTTTAGGCTAGCACACAAGCAATGGGTTTTGCTGTGACATTTCCATCCCTGAGTGTCCTTACACTTTGGTCTTAGTATTCTTTCCACCATTGCCCTCCCACACCCAATGGCTGGTGTTCTCCCCTCTGCCTTCTCACCATGTGTATATAATCTAAACTGCTGCAATGCCTCAACCCATCCTTTCTGTCAATTGCCAATTAGCTGGAAATAGGAAGTTGGGCAGGTCTGTCTTTGTTTCACATTAAAAGTACTATGAAGCCTGCCTCCATCTTGAGCTTGAAAGCCATCTAATAGCAAAATTTAACTAGGGTCTTTCCTTTTAAGGTTAAATCTCTGTTTTTCAAAAATTAAGCTATGCCCCACCAGTAATCTTTATTACAAATGGTTCTGTTCTGCCTGTTCCAGAAAACTGCAACCATGCCTTTGTTTCAAGAGGTTGCTATGGCCACCTTGCACCCATACCTTTGTTTGAGGAGGTTCTTAGGACAAACTTGTTATACTTTTGTTCTGCTTCTGTGACCCCTGCTTATTTGCCTGCCAAATCACTCATTTGGAAACCCCCTACTCCTGAGCTATAAACACCTTATCTTTCCAATGTCCAGGGCTGATCTCTGAGCCCCTACTTTAGGGGCAGATAGCCTGTGAACACAAATCAAGCTTCCTTTAATCTGGCAATGTTTTGGGTCAGTGAACTTTCTTCTCATGTCTGTAGGATTAACACATGTTCCCTCATTTCCAGTGGACTTTGATGTCCTTCATAGCTTTCTGTACCATGTACCATGACCAAAAGCAATTTGAGGGATGGGGTTGTTTCATCTTACAGATAACAATTTGTCCTTGAGAGAAGTCAGGGGATGAAGCAGAAACCTCAGAGGCATTCTTATTTGCTTACTGGCTCAAGCCCAAGTTCACATTCAGCTACTATCTGTATACAGTGCCCACCTGCTTAGGGACAGTATTGCCCACTGTGGCTCTCCTACATCAATTAGCAATCAAGAAAATATCCTCAACAACATATCCACAAACCAAGCTGATAGAAGCCATCCCTCTGCTGAGGTTTCCTTTCCCCAGGTGCATCAAGCTGACAACCAAGAAAAGTAAATCACACTTGCCCTTCTGGAAAACAGAAAAATCCAAACAGAAGAGAACTCTATGTCACTTTACCTACTGCACTTTGTCCCACATCACTATAGATGTCCTATAGTAGAATTCAGTTCTTAGCCTAGAGTTGGCCTCTGTCAAAACAATTTCTCTTGATAAACTGCAATCTGAAAGCACTATTGGAAAATTCCATCCCATTAACTCAGCATGTCACACAGGGCCATTCAAAGTCTGAAATGGAGGTATCCAAAAAGTCTTCAAAATGACAGCAGATTGGTGGCAAAAATGTGTTTTGTTCAAGGTGTAATCCAGGCACATCTGAGCCCACCCCTTGGAGACTTGGCAAAGTGCTCACTCCTGCACTCATGACAGGCAGGACCCTGGTTCTGTACTCAGGTGCAAAGGTCCCTTTAAGAGACAAGCTCTGTCCACTACTGGTCTCTCTTTCTGCTGTTTCTCTGAGGAGGCAAACAGATCTCTCTTTCTCTCTGTCTCTCTGTGTGTATGTGTCTCTTTTCTCTGTCTCTCTGTACCTTTGTCTCTTTCCCTCTCTCTATTCCCTTCCTTAATCCCTTCCTTTCCACCAATAAACTTTATACATAAGTCCTACCTGATGGTGTGTTTGCCCCTCACCCACCACAGAACCTTCTTAAGGTCCCCTAAGGCTGTATTCATAAAACAAAGCAGGCATAATTTCATTTCTATGCTGGACATTTTCTATTAACCTACATTCAGGGTAGAAGGGAGAAGCCTTGAGACGGATCTCCATGATTTCCCCCAAATCTTGGTGTTTAGAGATCACTTAAAGCTTTGAAAACATACAGATTTCTTCCAAGGGCAAAACAAGCAACACCTAAAACTGCTGAGGTCTCTACTGCTGATTTCAAAAGAACAGAAAGGATGGAGCTGGAGAGGTGGTTCAACAGTTAAGAGCACTTGCTGTTCTTGCAGAGGATCTAGGTTTGTTACTAGCAACCATATCAGGCATCTCACAACAATTTGTAACCCTGGTTCCTAGGGACCCAGTGTCCTCTGGCCTCTGAGGGTAATTGGATCCATGTGGTCCATGTAAACTCACAGGCACACACATATACAAATAAACAACAACAAAACCTTTTAAAACACCCAAAAGGAGCAATTCTGTTTTCATAAGAGATTTCCAGTCTGATCTGGTAGGCCAATAATGTTGGCATAGTGTCTAGGAGTCAGGGTGGTTGAACAGACTGGCAATGACTTTGATGCTTGCCACATTAACCGTGCCAAAGAATGCATCAGTGTAAACTTCACTGTGAATCCCAGACAGCAGTGAGTGGGTCTGGAGACTAGAGACTTGGCCAGAAACCTAAAGAGTGAATTGAGTGGTTCAATAATCTATGGGTTGCCGAGGAAGTCAGTGCTTCACTGAACCCTCTAAAAGGGCTCAGAGAAGCTCAGACTCAGGCTTTGCACTGTGGCTGCTAGCCTCAGCTCACTTTCAAAACATAATGGCTGCTCCTGGTTTTCAGGTTCATGTAAGTTCCATTCTTGACAATTATCTGAAACTATGTTCCATAGGCCACACATGTTTGTCACTTCCAAGTTCACAGCACTTTGCCTCCTATAACCTATTTCAACAAGCTCTCTCTGAGGAGTTGTATTCCCATCGGCCCTCTCCTGCCATGTGTTCTAGCTGTAGAAGAAGACATATGTTCCAAGTCAAAATGAAACAACTCACAGGATGCCAGGCATCTTGACAGTCTGCTGTCCTCTACCCATGTGCCTTGATTTTATGAAAATTTATACAGCAACATTTGTGCTTTGGTGACTGACTTGCATACTCTGAGGGTTAGGGATGAAAGCAAATGGATAAAAGGAAACCAGAAAAAGCAGGGCTTTTGAGACAAAGCCAAGACACTCCGTGACTTTCCTGTATTTAGTGTAAGATGGTCAAGACAGTAAGATATCATTGCTGAAAAAAAGGTCTTTATATCCTGTATGTCAAGTTAGGAGTATGCAGAGGAGAAGGCCTGGGACAAAAGGGGAAAGAATTAAAACAGAAAAGTAAAACAAATGAAAGCATCAGTCTCTGTGCTGGGCCCATGTCACCCAATCATCAAACCCCAGTGACCTCTTCCCATTGCTACACACCCCACTCCCCACCACCTTCAGCTGTTCTGTAAGAGGCAAGGTTTACCTAAAATTAAGCCATGACAAAGCCATCGGTGAGGAAATTAGAAGCCATACAATGTACTTATTTATTGTCTTCAAGCAGCTGCTCTCTCAGCTGATTCTGCTCGTAGCCAAAACAGACCTTCACAAAGTCACAGATTCTCAAGAGTAAAACATTTAAAAAGAATTAAGTAATCATCCACTGCCATCAGACCTCTGAAGCTGCAGGTTCCTCAGCAACATGTTCAACCAAACTCAGTCAAAAGACTGTGAGGAAAAGATTATATCTATAATGAACACCTGTAGATTTTTCTTGTCATTAATCTCAATAATTCAACCATTTACATAGCGATTATCAGGTGTTATAAGTCATCTAGAGATGGTAGGATGTGCATAAGTTACATGAAAACACACACACACACTTAAATTTTATTGATGGGCTGGAAGAATGACTCAAAAGTTAAGAGCAATTGACTGCTTTTGCAGAGGACCTGGGCTCAGTTCTCAGCACCCACATGGTGTCATAAATATCTGTAGCTCAATTTCCATAGGATCTGACACCCTCTTCTGGCCCCCGTGCCACCAGGCACACATGTGGTGCACAGACTAACATGTAGACAAACATGCATAAACAAAAAATAAAATAAAATTAAGTCTTTAAAGCAATGCATTCCTGCACTGTAGGATTCTTCATTTGTTCCCACAGATACTATAACCAGGGTTGAAATGGCTTAGGCTTGAAGTGTCTCTTCACTACATGGGTTGCATTTCATTGAGATGGAAGTTCTGAACTGGGATTATTGGTTGTGTGAACACTCTCTTTTTAGGTTCCAGACACACCTCTGAAATATTTTCTTCCATGACTGCACTAATTTACATTCCCATCAGCAATGATAAGAGTATCTCTCTCTCCACATCTACCAGTCTTTGCTACTGTCCTTTGATAATAACCATTTTTATTTATTTATTTAATTTTTTTGCTGTGAGGTTTCTTTGGCAGTTTTCTGATGATTAGTGACTTGCAACTTTTCATGTAACCTGCTCAGCCACTTGCGTGTTGTGGGATATTTGTGCATAGTGTGAAGATATATTACTGTGATTGGTTTAATAAAGAACTGAATGACCAATAGCTAGGCAGATGGGATGGGATTTCTGGGGAAAGAAAGGAAGAGCAAGAAGAATCTAGGCATGGAGGAGACATGAGGAGACATGAAGGAAGCAGGGGATGATATATGACAGAATGTAGGTTAATAGAAATGGGTTAATTTAAGTTATAAGAGCTAGTAGGAGAGGTTTCATTATAAGTTTCTGTGTCTTTATTTGTGAGATGGTTGTCCAAGTTAAAAAATTTGTCTACACTTGGGTATCTTGTTTAGTGAAAATGTCCATTCAGACCTTCTGCTTATTTTAATAAGATTATTTATTATTAAGTTTCTGATTTCCATATAAATTCTGGCTATTAATTCTTCATCCAAGTATAGTTTTCTCTTATGCCATGGGTTGTCATTTCAGGCTTTGATTTTATTTTAATCCTAGCTGAGCAGAAGCCCTTTAATTTGAAGCAATCTCATTTGCCTATTCAGAAGGACTCTATAAGCACAATCTGTTTTTTCACAAGTGGCTCTTGAAATCCCCCCCCATGAAACATCTAGAAGATCTACTCACCTTCAGGGGAAAGTACACATTAGGACTTCTGGGATTGTCTGGGCCCACCGTTGTCATTTTGGTGCTCTGCTCTATCAGGCCCAATGGGGATCCAGGTTGGAATGCTGATAAGAGGTCTCACTGTGGAAAGTAGAGGGGTGTGAGAGGATAAGTCCAAGGCTATCCCATTCTAGTACTACCTAGGGCAAGGCTGTGCTATCTGTGGTGTATGCCAGAATTAGAAGTGCACAGTTAGTATCTTAGTGTCCCTCCTGGGCAGCCTATCCATCTTGTGAAAAGATGGTGCATTCATTCCTTCATTCATTCATCTTAACTTTTGGAGAACTGAGAGGTTAGAAGGGAGTTCCAGAAAGACTATCCATGACAAGAAAAGTTCAGATCATATACACAAGAAGAGAGGGGGAATAAAGGGAAGGAGGCTGTGGTTGATGAGCCTGCAGCTGCTCGCTTGTGTGTGCCAAGCCTCACTTCACTTTTAGTCCTAAGCCATATCTTAGGAGCAGCAGGCTCCCTTTTGGAAAGCCAGACAGTGCATGCTGTCTGGAAATGGATTTCTTAAGGTCACAGTATCTCCCGATATGACCCACAAAACATCAGGCAAGCTGAGAGACATTCCACACATCACTTCACAAGAGGCAGAGAGAACTATGCAGGACCAAAGGAGCCAGAGTAGAAGAGCAGTGGAAAGCCAGGTGTTTCCCGGATGGGTGATGGACCACACAGACAGTGCCAGGAAAAATGGAGCAATTTGAATAAAGTCTGTAGATTGGTTCATGGTGTTATGGTAACAATGTAGCTAGTGTTGAGCTTCATGCTATATCTGTAGGTGTTAACATCTGAAAGAGATGATGAAAGGCAAAGCAGAATACGTCTTCCTATTTAGGGAACTTTTTATAGGCATGAAATAGTTCTAAAATGAGACATCAAAAATAAAAAAAAAAAATCAACACGGGCAAAAATTTTTAGTGCCTGAAATAATGCTGTGATGTCCAGTCATTCTCTGTATCTTTTGGTAGTGTTGTTCCTTTATACATTCCTCCCTTACCCCAGCCCCAAAACACACACCAAATCTGTGGGTGCTCAAGTCTCTCCCTCCCTCTCTCACACACAGACAGACAGACAGACACACACACACACACACACACAAAGAAATCCTAGTCAGCCATAAAAATTATTAAACAATGGCATTAATATGAATGTAACTGAAGGAAATTGTGCTAAGAGAAACAAGCCAAACACCAAACAACAAATACTTTATGTTCTGTCTTGTGTGTGGGACTTTAAAAAAAGTCAGTGGACTCTTGGTCGTGAGAGTGTAGGAAAGTGTGTAATGAGGAGAGTTGGGTCAGCTGGTACAAAATTCCTTTCTGTTAAAAATGTGCCAGACTCACTAATGGACCCAATGTGACTCCAGCTCTGGGACAGAGAAGAGAAGAGAAGAGAAGAGAAGAGAAGAGAAGAGAAGAGAAGAGAAGAGAAGAGAAGAGAAGAGAAGAGAGGCTGCAATGTAGGATACACTATGGCTAAAGGGATCTAGGGATGTGTTTAGGGATTGGCCCTGCTGGGCATCACATGGGCAATAACAGTGCTGGGTTATAACTCAGTGAATGAATCCGAGACACTCTTCATTATGACCATCATTGGGTGAAACAAAACAAAGGGCTGTGTCACAGGAGAGACAAGAGGACGTGTCACTGCTACAGGACAGGAAGGTGGTCCTTCCTTGTAACAGAACTCAGGACTAGAAAGCTAAACCTGCATAGAAACATAGTAGAAAAACAATGGCCTGGGGCCCCCTCAACTGCACTAAAAATTCCAGGTCTGAAGGGACACCAGAAGAAGATGGACTGTGAAACCTAAAATGAGATCTTGGACAGGAAAACGTTTAGAACAATTTAGGGACAGCAACATCTCAATGTTTGCTACGCTGCCCCCTCAGGCACCCTGTCCCCCTTCACTTGCACTTGAATCTAGGGATGCCCAAATCAGTCATGTATTTGCATAGAATCTACAAATAGTCTTCTGAATATTTTATATCCCCTCTAGATGATTATGCCTAATATAGTGTAATTGCCATGTAACTAGTCATCTTGCTTTGTTTGGAAATAAGTCTGTAGCATAGGCATTGTTTTTATCAAATAAAATATTTTTGAGGCTGGTTGAAGTAGTGGATAAGCAATTCACAGGTGCTGAGACTAGCTAATGGTATTTTGTTGATGTTAAATTTTCTAAATTTAATGATGCCACTGAAATTATATATGCTGGACATTCCAGTTATTGGGGGACATACAGTAAATACTTACTGGCGAAGACTCATAATCGCTACAAGTTATACTACATAATTGTGATGAAAGAAGGACCAAGCCACAGATGGGCAGAGGTAGAAACAGCAGCATAGACAGCACAGTGAAGTGCTGATGCTGCAGGCTAGAGTTGAATAGCATGTAGTGCTAACCTGCAGTATTCTTGCAAGTTCCCTGCAGGTTTTGAAGATAGAGTTTTAACTGGAAAAAAAAAAAAACATCCTGAGAGAAATAAAAAGGAGAGAAATTTATTTCTTAATCCATGACTATCAGTAATGAGCTTTGTGTGAAAATATGACTGGAAAAATGAAACTGTTTTTACACACTGCCAGCACACACCACCCTGGGTTTGAGGGCACCCTCGTCTAACTTCATCAGTTTGCTTTCCCTCCACACAGTCAACACACTGCTGGGTGCACTGTACACAGTGTGTATAGCACACACTGCGAGTACCTCCTGCCCCCAGGGGTGGAAGCTGAAAGGACCTGGCTGCCAGCAGATGCAGAGACATGGCAAGAGAGCCTTGAAGTCCTGGGGAACTGCACAATGTGGATTGCTTTCCTCCTTAGCTGGTCATTAGTCACTGCCCTTTTATCACGCAGTATGACATCAGCTTCGTGGGCTGATGATATTGCCCGTCAGATTCGAGGCCTGTCTGCTCCAGGTCACTGCTACTGGCTCTGAAGCATGCACAGCACTGTCAGTTCTGAAAGCTGTCCCCTTAGGGTACATGTCCAGCACGCAAGGGCCTCTTTTATGTGCCTCTCTGCCCTGTAAACAACCCTGCTTTCTGGTACTCTGTGTAAATGAGCTATAACCTGTGTCTTTATGATTCAATAAATACTCAACCCAGAAGAACATGCACTTCCCAGAGAAAACCAAGGACATTTCATTCCATCTTCAAATATATGCACAGGCACTTAAAAGACTCTTTTAAGTGGTTTGAGTTGAGTCACACACACACACACACACACACACACACACACACACACACAAATCCTCTTGATGAATTATAATGACCTAAGGATGCTATAGCTCAACTGTATTTCTCAGATTTGCCCTAGAGTAGCTGCTTTTTGTGCAAATGACAAGCTTTTATCTCAGTACAGCACTTATACACCAGTAACTCCCCCAAGGGTGAAGGAGCTGCCCATCTTGTGCCCATCCTCATGACTCACCAGACCCATTGCTGGACAGGGTTCAGCTTTCCACCAGGGCCACCAATTCTACACCCAGCACTCCTAAAGTGACACTGCAGAGTCAGGTGCTGCGGATTCTGGGTCACCTTTGCTCCACAGAGTAGTCACCTGTTGTACCTGTCACTGTCAGAATGGGCTGTGTAAATGCTCAATGGGAGGGTAAGATCAGTAATCATTGTAAGAGTTCTGAGAGTATTAGTGGCAATGGCACTTATGTAATATGAGGGTAAGGGACACTATGGCATGATCTGTAGAGTGTGCCTGCCATCCACACAGCTTTACTTACACCAAAGTTGGTGCCTAGAGCCACAGGCAAATTGTCACCGGAAACAACGTCCACAATTAGCAATTTTTCTGGCGGTCCTCAGGTCGCCACCCACTATCACAGGCCTCCTTAGGCCTGCTGCAAGGAAGGGTGGCCAGGCACATTCTGTAAGGATAAGCTGAGACCGGCAGGGCATATCTGCACTGAACTCTATGAAGAGGTTGAGGGGGCTCGCCCACAGAGGGTCACGTGGTCTGTTCCTGGCTGTGCCTGGGGCTCATCTTAAAATGCCAGTCTCTGTGACAGTCATACCTCAGGAACTCAGGAGCTGTACCCCCAGCCATTCACAGGGAGCACACAGCATGCAGCTGCATTCCACATCCCAATGATTGCTCTTCCTGGCAGTGGGTGGCCCCTCCCAACCCCATCATGACCTCTGCTCTCTTTTTCCAGACCCTGCTGATCTTATCCAACTCCCAATTTCCCCCTTGCATTTGCAGAACCGCCAGCTCCAGGCACTTTCTATGAACTGACGTTTTCAAGAAACCTGTAAGAAACTTGAGTTTCTTCCACCCAGTTTAACCTTCCATTTGTGCTCCCTCTCCCTCCTGTCTCTCACTGGGCTCAGCTTCAACTCCCTTCTGAGAACCCATTATGGTCTTGACATGAAAAATGTACTCTTGTTTAAAGCTTATGAAATCACACTGTATTTATGATTTTTCCCCCTTTTGATGTAGTTAACCATTAGGCCAAGTGAAGCTGTAATAGACTCACAACTCATCTTATGCAAACATTTCACTCACAAGTTTACATTCGCTTGGGATTATTTTCCTGCCTCTACAAGACATCCTTTTCATGAGCCTGGGTGTTCTATAATGAACGTTCTGCACTCGGTGTTTGCACTTTCCATGGGTGGTGCTGACTCAGGCGTGGGGACTGTTGTTGAAGGGGCTTGTCACAGTCTTTCTTCCTAATAGTGTGTCCTCTGACTCTCATCTGCCTAGAATCTCAGTCTACTTACTTTACTAAATGGAGAATCCACAGAAGCTCCTCTGTAAATAATGTCTATCTCTAGGGACCCAGGGATCTATTCATTTGCCTGGTTGCATTGAACACATGACCTGGATTGTTCCAGGAATTAAGGGTATGATAGTACTTTTCACTCAGATGTAATTCCTTGGCAACCTCATCTGGAATGTGTCTAGAAGCCCTACAGATACACACCTGTGCACGCATGCATGCGCACATACACACACACACACACACACACCCTGTGCCAGGCCAAGCCCTGGAGGTCTGTTCAGAGCTTTCAACTGAGACCTGCCAAGGTGACCTGAGTTACTAGAGAACATAACTCATCAACATGAGCCAGGGTTAGGCAGTCCTTCCAAACTGAGTTTAGACCCTGCTGTGTCTGGACAGTGTGAAACATGTCCATCATAACTTGTTATGCTTGAGATGAGCCTCTTAAATGCCCTTGTGTAAAGTCTTAACTACCAGGGGCTCCTTGGTAGAGATGTGGACCCTTTAGAAGGCAGGTATAGTGAAAAGTAGTTCTAAGTCATTAGAGTCACACCCTGAAAGCAGTGATAGGGAGCCTGGTCTCACCCTGGAGGCAGTGTTAGGACCCTGGTCCCTTCCTATCTCTTGCTTTGTTTCCTGGTGGCCTGGAAATGAACAGTTTCTTCTGCCACATAGTTCTAAAGTGATAAGCTTCTTTGTCACAGATTCAAAAGCAAGAGACCACTAACCATGGACTGAACTTCTAAACAGTAAATCTAAAACAAACCTCTACTCCTTTTTGAGTTGATCACTTCTGTTATTTTGTTATAATGATACACAAAGTTTACAACCTAAAAGCTCTAGGATCATATAGGACAATGAGACCTTTAGGAAGTCATTAGTTCATAAGTGGGATTGATGACTTTACCAAAGAGGTCCAAGGGAGGGGGACAGTGTTTTTGTTGGTTTTGTTGACTTTGTTTCTCGTGTGTGGATAGAACAAGAAGAGAATGAGATTTTATCAGACATCAAATCTACTGCTACTGTGATCTTGGGCTCTCATACTCCAAAACTATGGGCAATAAATCTATGATATTTAGATATCATCCAGGGTAAGAATTTGTTATAGCCAGTGAGTGGCTTGAGATAATCTTTTCCCCTTCCAAGGGTAATTTCAAAGCCTGTTGCTTTGAGGTCCCAGAAAAAATTGACACCTATACTGCTCCTTGCGACCTGCTAGCCTACCCATGTCTCCTGCAAAGTGGCACATGGATCAAGTGGACATCACGGAGAGGAGCCCATACTACACAACTGCAGCTTCCTACACTCAGAGAAGACTCTGGAACTGCTACAATACATTGGGAATAGTGCCTGATTTGGCCATGCTCTGCATTGCTTTATGAACACACTGAAGAACTGATGAAGGAGGCCAATCTCAGTGAGCTAGGAAGACCTCCTTTGTGATGATATATAATGGAGGCACCTAAAGCAAGGAGATGAGATGCATTGAAAGATGGATTGTTGGTGACTCTCAATGTATTTTGACTCATGGTGAGTCTTGTTAATTGCTTATTTGATTAAAATTTTTACTGTTCAGCTCAACATCAGGGAGAGCAGAACCTGGCTCCACCCATACACTTAATTACAGGCTAGTACAGCAACCTCCTCTTAAACTTCTGATCCAGAAATTAATTTGAAGGCAGAAGACAGAACATAAATAAAGGGAAATAAACAGACCTGTGGTTGTCACATTTGCTTTCCTCTGGCCTGTTTACACTCTGTTTATGGCACTGCTATAAAATCCCTCCTAATTACCCTTCCTATCAAAGGCTAAGAGGGAAAACCAGTGTTACCATGGTCGAATTTGAAGGTCTCCTCTAATAAAAACCCCAGAAGCCTCCATGTGGAGTGTGAACCTTCAGTTCTCTCTTCTGCAAGATGAGATGATTTAAAAAGAAGGACTATCTTGGGATGTGCCACATCTTCGAAGACCTAACCTGTTTCTTCATACATTGCTTTATTCAGTGGCATTGTGCATGTACGGGGTGCTAGCCATACATCCACAGTGGGGCATGGTGCTGAAGAAAAGCTTGGGCTTGACTTCCTGGGGACCCAATAGGTCTCCTAGGACAGGTCACCCTAACAGACAATGGAGATGACTGCTGTAACGAGCATAAATATCAAGTTCTGAGAAGACAGAAGAGTAATTCATTGATCTTGGTCAAGGAATTTTATTGCCTACCTCTGTCTGACAACTAAACACTGCAAGGGTGGTGGTACAAAGGCTTTCTGGAGAAAAAAAGATCTTGAGTGGAGAAATATGAAGTTCTGATGGATTGACATCTGAAAGGAAGAACAGAAGACAGTGAAGATGTCCTTTGAGTTGGAGGAGCTGCATATGTGAAGCCATGGAAGAGTGAGAACACACAGAGCTACCCTTGGGCACAGAGGCAGGAGACTGACAATTGTTAAGGCATGGGTGTCTCAGTTAGACCCCAGCCCTCAGGTACAGAGCCAGGGAGGAGATCTGCACATTTCCACTGACCTGATCCGTACTTTATGTTGCTAGCAGTGGTTAATTAGCATAGAGCGAGTTACTTGCTTCCAGCTTCAGAGTTAGACCATTGGTTTCGACACTAACACTAAAGGTGAGAACCGAAAGCAACTGGAACCAGTGGTCTGGATTGGAACAGACTTGTTCCAGCTGGGACGGGAACGCATTGCTTCCTCACTCTGTACATCTACTTCTCCATCTTTGAAAGAAGGACACTGATAGCCTGGGACTGTGGTGAAGACTCCGAGGCTGTTCTTGGTTGTCAACTTGACTACATCTGGAATTAACTAAAACCCAAGCAGCTCAGGGACACCTGTGAGGTGTATTTCCTTAACCAAATCTTTTGAAGTGGAAAAACACACTTTTAATCTGAATTTTTGCAGGTGGGAAGATACAACTTTAACCTGAGCCACACCTTTTGCTAGCAGCCTATAACAAGGACACGGAAGAAGGAAGCTTGCTCTTCCTACTTGCTCTTGCTGGCAAGTCCATTCCAATACTGGCATTAGAGCCTACGGCTTCAGGATTCTGTGTATACTGAAGATACACAGCTGAGATGTCCAGACTCTTGAACTAATAGCTACTGGATTCTTGGGCCTTCCAATGGTAACCAACAGCCATTGTTGGACTAGCTGACCACAGCCTGTAAGCCATTCTAATAAACCCCTCACATATGTGTGATTATGTATATGTGTGTGCATACACACATGCATATGTGTATGTATATTCATTCTATATGTTTTGTCCCTCTTGAGAACTCTAACACAATAGCTAAGGACTCAGAGGTGTCAGGTGCACTGTGAGTGAGATTGCCACTGATCTCTGTGCCTCACAGTACAAGACAGTGGGACCCAGCCACACCCTGATACACTGACACTGTCACCAGTTAACTACTATCTCTGATTATGTCAGCTAGGTGGTGCTGACAGGATCCCACCTGACTCTCAATTCTGTATAGTCATCCACCAGGTTTCCAGGCCTGAGTAGAGTCGGTGGATTCTTGGAATTTCCCAGAATGCCAAGCACCACACATCTTACAGAGACTGAGTTCATAACCATTCCTCAGTAACTATGGAAGAATTGCTTCCCAATTTCCCAGGGTACCATACTATATAAAATAGCATATTATTTGCATGTAAACCATGAACATCTTTTCACAAACTTTCTATCATGTTTCAAATTGTGGATGCAGTGTGAGTCTTGTGTAAAGGTTGTTGCACTGTCCTCTTTACGAAATGATGCCAAAGACAAGCTCTATTTGGTTAGTACAGATGCAGCTACTGCATGTATGACTATGTAGAATGTGACCTGAACTGTTGAATCCACAAACATGGAGGCCAGGGATGTAAGGGCTAGAAGTATTTTACAAAGCAGACATGACAGTATGTGCTGGGACTCAGAACAGAACAAGTTAACCAGTGCTGTGGGGTAGATGCCTAAGGAACAAAGAACTTGGGCTGTTGGCCTTTGAATAATTGCTCTGAGCAACCTGCTTTAAACTTATTTGTACCAGCAGTAATGAGAATAAAGGGCTATCATGAATCCAGTACCAGGTTTCTTCATCTCTAACTGTGTGACCTTAGGCAATTTACATAATTTCTCTGAGTCATAATTCTCACTTAGAAAAGAGAGAAATACAAAGGATGCATGTGTGTTTGTGTGTGTGTGTGTGTGTGTGTGTGTGTGTGTGTGTGTGGTAAGAAATAAAATACTAGTGTGATGGGAGATGTCATTCTGTACATGTTTCTCATACTGGTTAATAATACAGCACTGTTGGCCAATAGGAAAGGAAGATAGGAGAGACAAGGAGGAAATAGGAAGTAGTAAGGAGGAGTCAGGATGGAGAGCCTGGAGAGAACAGAACTGCCATTCCTCCGCTCTCAGTAAGACCACGTGGAAATACATAGAAATGGGTTAATAATTAAGACAGAGCTAGCCGATAAGAAACTAGTACCTGGCTAACAGCATTATATCAAATACAGAGTCTCTGTGCATTATTTGGGGCTGGTGCGGTGGCAGGACAAGACCAGCAGCGGCAGGCAGAAAAACCTTACTCTTTACACTAGTGGAAGATGCCTAGCAAATATTTGCATATAATTAATACTCAGTAAATATAAAATGCTAATAACACCATTTTGAATTATTAATGAATATGAATTGTTCTGAGAAGACTAGAACCGTAATGACACACTTATCCTCTATTAAAAAATCATTAGGTGATCAGAGTGGAACAAGCAAAGACATCCCAGAATCAACAAACACCCCATGTCCTGGAAAGCATCACAGCTATAGAAGTGTCCATCGCTACGGGATTTCAAAGAAATACATACGCTAACAGAATACTCCATACCCAGACTGTGACTATAGAGGGAAAAAACAGTTTAACATTTGTCTTTTATTCTCTTCTTCAAGTGGTCAACACAACGTCCTGCGATGACTCTATGAAGAAAGGAGTTTTTTTTTAGGAGGGAAGATGAGCAGCCCTCACAGGCTGACATAGAAGAGATGGCATAGACGGTACCCTAATATACAATACACCAATGCTTGGAGCATGATTGTGACCCTTAGTGACAGGAGGATCTCAGGAATAAACCTGCCCTGATGAGACACTGCCTGCCTTTACTCTGTAGGTGAATCCCAGGGAGTCTTGTGGTGTGTGTGTGTGTGTGTGTGTGTGTGTGTGTGTGTGTGTGTGTGTGTGATAGGATACAGCTCCTGCTAAGTGCTCCCACCTGTGCTTGAGGAGTTGTGCCCATCCTGTTTCAGTAATAGACTCCAATAATAAACACAAACATTTCATACATCAAGCTAAGGCATGTGGTCTATTTCCTGGCTTTCCCCGAGAAATTCCACTCCAAACACATTTACAATGGGAAGAGCAAGTATGTTCCTTGGGTTGCCATGGAAAGTATGTGATCGATTTAAGAAATCCATATTCCCTGCAAATCCAGAGAACGTGCAAATCACACTGACATCCGAAGTTGCGAGGCCACTCTGACGTCGGGAGCCTGCTTGGCCCTCTGTGTAAGCCTCTCGGCCTTCACTGCAGATTTGTTATGCCACTTAGACTCTAACATATTGGGTTGCCATGAAAACATCATTTTGTTGTTGTTGTTGTTGTTTTACTTATTTATTTTTGCTCAAGTTCACAGCTAGTATAGTTCCTACCCTGACATTAAAACCTAAGTGTTAAATCCAACCACATCAATTACTACCTGAGCCCTGCACATCAGGAACAGGTTAGCATTTCATCATCGTGCCTCTCAGTGCACAGGAGCACTTGCATGTAAGCTTTCATAACTCACATGTATTATTCAGTGTTAAAGACATTTCTCTCTCTCTCTCTCTCTCTCTCTCTCTCTGTGTGTGTGTGTGTGTGTGTGTGTGTGTGTGTGTGTGTGTATACCCACGCACGTGAGTGTGATTTATTTATTCCTCCTAATTAGGGCAATACCTAAGCCATGAAAGTCACAGTATGTACATGTGCCAGATACCAAGAACTATATCAAACAAGAACCGTTATAAGAACTTGCTAAATCCACATCCTTACACAAAGACCACTGCTGTATCACACACACAGCAAGAGAGAGAGAGAGACAAGGAGACAGAGAGACAGAGAAAGGGGCAGAGGCAGAGACAAACAAAGAGAGATGCACATGTAAGGACATCTGTTTAGCAACTGTCAGTCAGCTGTGGTCTGAAACATTTCACCCTGTGAAATGGGTCCTTGCATCCAGCAATGAGTGTTCCCTAACAACTCATGGAACCTGTGAATTTTGCTTTTAAAATCCTTGGATCCTCTGCATCACTGGATGCTCATGTCATTCTATTGGAAGCAGGCGGTATCATGTTCTTCTTTACAAACCCATTGCTTTGGGAGAACTGCTGTTTATTTTATTTTTGACACTAAAGGAAATCTGTCTTCCAACTCATGCATCACACCATCATTTACATTCCTCTGTCTTGAAAAATGCAAACCAGTTCCCTGCTGCTGGCATTTGGGGGGACAAGCTGAATACTGATTTGGATGTGATGAATTAGGATCTCTCCAGTGACAACTGGATTATAAATTCAAAGATGACAAGCCAAGGTCCAGAGTGTGAAATGTCTTGGTTGTAACCATTTAGAAGTGTCTGATGGTATTAAATGTGCCAGGATTCTGTGAATTCCATTTTGAAGGAGCACAAAGCGAGGGGTTGGGAGGCCCTGAGACATCCTAAACAACCTTGGAGACAAAAGAAGCCTTGAAGACTATAGGAGGGCTGGACAGAGATAGAGAGTCCTTGTCTTCAGGCAAGGACTGGCCTCTCCAGGACCATCAGAATACGCCAGGAGCATTATTGGGGCAGTGTACTACAGGGGCAGCGGAGTTCACATGTCCCCACACATGGACTCAGGGCTGTCGGTATAACAGTGGTTCTCAATCTATGGGTTGCGGCCCCATTAGGTTGCATATCGGATATTTACATTATGATTCATTACAGTAGTAAAATCGCTGTAATGAACTAGCAACTAAGTAATTTTATGGTTGGAGGTCACCACAACATGAGGAACTGTTTTAAAGGATTGCATCATTAGGAAGGTTGAGAGCCATTGCTGCATACAGAGACTAGGCAGAGGGAGGTAAATGTAGGGGCTGTCAAGGCTGCTAGCTCTAACTTAGGAATGTGCCCTCTCTGGACTCCACCACCCACCTTAAATGTACTTCATTCTCAGATTCCACCATGGCTGCTCCTGTCAGTGGATAAACCCTTGAAATCACATTCATCACATACAGGATGCCAAGAGCATCCATTTACATGGAGCAAGGGATGCAGGACAGACTTCAGAGGGCAGAGCTCATCATCTCTTCCTTCCGACCAGAGCTACTCACTCTGCTGTTCCATGATGTGCAGCATTGAAAAAGGGGGAGTTTAGTACCCAGTGGCCAAGAAGTGAGCCTCAAGGGGCCCAGCAGTACACTAGATCTGTTTCTCTGGGTGCATGACTGCCACACATGTCATGGCTGTCTATGCTCCACCTCCCTAAGATCTGTGTCCTGATTCTTCTGTGCAGCTGTGTACTCTAGGCCCTTCATGGTGGCCTTCGTTTCTGTCTGTCTTTCCCTGCTGCCTGATAATATTAAATATTGCTTCTAATTTCCTATCTTGGCTGAGCTCGTATGGGGTGTTTTTATTCATGGTTTCCATTTGTCTTTTCTTACTACTGTAGCTCAGACCCCACAAACAACTCCAGGGTGTGGCTAGCTCATACTTCCTAGCTATCCACCAGTCTACGGAGGAATGGGAGACAGACCCAGAGACTCACTGTAAATGAGACACTAACTGGACTCTCTCATGCAATTTGACCCCATAGACCCTCACTACAACACAACAGCCAAAAGAGGCTGTGGGTCTGCGGTTCCCAGTCAACTCAGACCCTGCACCCAGCAGCCGATGACATCTGGTATGTCCTCTCCCTGGGGATAGTCATGAGAGCAAGTGACCAGGGCTTCTTTGGGAAAGGACGAAGGGAATAATTACACACTGGCCATGGTGCTGTGGACTCCTTGCTTCAAAGACAAACCTTACTAAGCTTCAAGTTCAGAATGGGCTAGGTAGGGAACTGAACTAACTTGAGGCTGTGGCTTACTGTGGGGATTGCCTATGCCCTCATCCTCTGTGCTCCCTTTTGAAGCACAAATGCTCATCAGCACCAAACTCTGGATGGCTCTTCTCGTGATCCTAAGAAGCAATCTGTTATTGGCTACCTCTGATGTTCTCTTTGAGCCAATTCCCCTCAAGCCCTTCTACCTTGCCATTCCTCACTGTGATTGTGGCTAACTTACAGGGAGGAGTCTTGGCTTTACTGGTCACCAGTTCCTAGAGAGGTGTCCCACAACGGCACTGGGATCTTAATTTAGTAACGCATTGTTTTGGGAATCAGTATTGAACACACACACACACACACCAGCCCCCAAAGCCTGAATGAAACCTCTGTCCAAAGTTTTTTTCTGTTTTTAATTTTGGCTTTCAGGTACTTTTTTTATACATTGGTTTTGCTCAACCGTCACCCTGTACCTCATCTCCATCACTACTTACCACTCTATCCCTGTATAAGCATTACCATCCCCTGTAGTCCCACACTCTATTTTCATAGCACATGTGTTCTGCCATTCCCTTCATACCTTCAGATGTCTGAATCATGCTTTTATCCGTGCTCACCATGGCCCCTTTCTCCCTTCTAGATCTCTATAGATATTCCACTTTTAACAAACAAATCTAAAAATCCAAAGCTATGACCCAAATATGAAAGAGAACATGCTGTGTTTGACGGGTATTGGGGCTGGGTTACCCATCTTGGTATAATATCAAATCAATAACTAGAAAAGATTTTCTCCCATTTTCTATGCTATTTCTTCACTAGACTGACAGAAGTTTTAGTTTTTTGATGTATTTTTTTGTCAACTATTATGTCTTAATTTTCCTACACAACTGGAGTCCTATTCAGAAAGTTCTTGTCTGTGGCTATATGTTGAAGTATACTCACAGACTTTTCCAATAGCACTTTCGAAGTATCAGGTCTCTTGTTGAGGTCCTTGACACAGTTCAAATTCAGTTGGAATTGAATTTTATGCAAGATGAGAGATAAGGACCTAGCTTCACTTTTTAAAAAGTGTTAGAATTTTTTAAGGCTGGGGCTTTAGAAGTCATTTTATGTTTTATTTTGTGATGTTAATGTGAGAGCTTGGAGGGTGAATAAGAAAGAAAAGGTTATGGTTTAATAGCAGTGCATTTGGTACGTCAAATTGACATGGGTTGAATTGTTTTCTCGCTCTCTCACTCCCCTCCTCTCTCTCCCTCTGTGTGTGTGTGTGTGTCTCTGTCTCTCTCTCGGTCAACTTGACACAAGTACAGTTACATTCTTTTCTCCAGCATCATTTGTTGAAATACTGTCTTTCCTCTAGTGTATAGTTTAGAATCTTCATTACTAATCAGATAGATGTAGTTGCATTAGCTTATTCTATTAGTCTGTGTGTCTGTTTTGTGTCAGTACCATGCTGGTTCTATGACTATGCATCAATAGCATAACTTCTTTTTGTTCAGGACTGTTTTGGTTGTCCTTATTCTGTGACTCCATATAATTTTAAAAATGTCTATCCTACATCTTGGAAGAATGGCTCTGGAGTTTTGAGGGGGACTGCACTGAATTTTCAATTGCTTTGGCGAAGAGGTCCTTTTCACAATGTTAACTCTTTCAATCCATGCACATGGGAAGTCTTCCCATCTCCCAGTGTTTGAAAGTTTTTGCTACAAAGTTTTTCCACTTGGTTAGTATTATTCACAGGGTATTTCACTTTTTGTGGCTATTGTAGATGGGATTGCTCCTCTAGTTTCTGAGTCTATTTATCTTTGGTGCATATGGGAAGCTGTATATACTCTGGGGGTCTGCACTGCCTCTTATGCTGACAACAAAACTTTGCAATGTGTAAGAATCAGTCAAATAGTAATGGTTTTGAAGAAATGGAGGAGTGGTGGAAAACAGCTGAGGTTTGTACCTGTGGGGCATGGTGGGAGGCTCTGAGGAAAGGCACTCCCTGAAGATGCAGCCTCGGTTGCCATGGAGATTTCAGCATACTAGAAATACCGGTACCATGGGACAACTGCCAAGGAGAGCAGCAAATGCGGAGTAGAGCTACCAGACAGGCTACTTGTACTTCAGATGACAGGCAGAGCCTGAGAAGTGGAGTTGCCCAGGCCCTTTGGAGTCAGAGGATTGTGAGTGATGTTCAGGCTTCAACCACTCAATTTTTGTACTGTTTTCATACTGTTGAATCTTGGTTTTGCTTTGCTTTAATTGTGACTGTGTCCTGATTTTTCTGTCTTGAGATAAGTAAGTATTTAACTTTATTTTATTTTATTTCACAGGATCCCACAGTTCAGAGGCTTTTAACTTTCAAAAAGATGTTGGATGTTTTAAAGTAACAGAACTTTTTAAAGTATTTGAATTTTATTTTAAAAACTGAGAGACTTTTGAGGTTGTGTTCTATATTGTTATATCAATGTGAGATCTTGGGGATAAATAACTTTAAAAAAAGGTTTTGGTTTAATAGTAATGTACTGGTGTGTCAAATTGGCATGGAGTGAATTGTTGTGGTTGGTTTTTGTCATTGTTTTGTTTTGTCATTTTGTCAGTTTGACATAGGCTACAGTTATTTTGGAAAAGGAACCTCACAGAAGAAAATGTATTCATCAGATCGCCTATAGACAAGTCTCTGGGGGCATGATCTTGATTAGTAATTGATGAGGAAGGGCCTAGGCCACAGTGAGTGTACTGACTCGCAAGGCATGTGGTCCTGCATGGTGTAAGACAGCAGGTTAAACACTGCCCCCTGAGAAGCAAGCCTGTAAGCAGTGTTCCTACATGGCCCCTGCTTCAGTTCCTGTCCTGACTTCTCTCAGTGATCAGCTGTGGCCTGTGACTTGTAAGGTAAAATAACCCCATTCCTTCCCAAGTAGCGTTTGGTTATGGTGTTTATCACAGCAACATAAACCCAACTAAGATAGAAGGATACTGATTTTTTTGTGAGTTAATTTTGTATCCTGCATCTTTTCTGAAAGTGTTCATTAGCTCCAAGCGATTTTGGTCAAGTTTTTAGAATCTTTTATATGTAGAATCTAATCACCTGCTAACAGGAATATTTTGATTTTGTTTTCTATTTGTATCCCTTTTTTCCTTCATTCATCTCATTCATTTAATTGAGACTTAAAATACTATACTGAAGCTTGATAAATAAGAGACCCAAAGACAGATATTGGGGTTCAAACTTCAAGCTGAAGATCAGAGAAGCAAAACAACCAGCCACCAGCTCTTACCTCTACCTCAGCTCAGGCCAAAGGGAGACCCCCAAACTGCTCCCAAGGTCACTGCTCCTCAGATTCACTCAGATTGCTCTGCTCCCCTCAACATGGATAGAGACTCCTAAGACTGACCACTGAAGACCCTGTTTCTATCTTTTATATTTCTCTATTGCCGGGATTAAAGGCATGAGCTCTGTTAATCTTTTAGACTGATTCAATCTTGTGTAGCCCTGGGTAGCCTTGAACTTACAAAGATCCATTTGCCTTTGTCTCCTGAGTCCTGAGATTAAAGGTGTGTATTACCACTGCCTGATCTCTATAGCTTGAGGTTAACTTTGCTTTCTAAATCCTCAGGCAAGTATTAATAAATCATAAATAATGTATCACCACACTATACTGAAAGGGTCTGCATAGAGTGGACACCCTAGTCATGTTCCTGATCTTAGGGAGAATGTTTGACTTTTTCTCCATTTAACATGATGTTGATTATCAGTTTTTCAGAAATACCCTTAATTATGTTGAGGTATGTTCCCTCCATTCCTCTCCTCTCCATGGCTTTCATTGTGAAGACTGTTTGATTTTGTCAATGGCCTTTTCTGTGTCTATTAAGACAATCATGTGATTTTGTCTTTGACGATGAATTTCATTTATTGACTTACATATGTTGGATCATCCCTGCATTATTATAATGAAGCCAAACTGATCATGGTATGTTTTGTGATATTTTTAATATGATCTTGAATTCAGTTTGAAGTATTTTATTGAGAATGTATGCATATTATGTTCACTTGGGAGATTAGTTTATAATTTTCCTTTTGTTGATATTTCTTAACTGCTTTTGATATCAAGATAATATTTTATTTTAAAAAAGAGCTTAGAAGTAGTCATTCTTTCTCTATTCTATAGAGTAACTTGAGTAGCATTGTGTTGGATATTCTTTGAAGATCTGGTAGAATTGTTTGGATAATGTGTATGGTCCTATCCCCCAACACACAATGGGAGATGTTTTATTATTCGGTATCATTGCAGGTTATAGATTTATTTACATGATTTATCTTATTTTGGTTTGTACCTACCCATTCAGGTCAGGTCAGATGATAAAGCTCATGAGTGCCTGTCTGTATTTTCCTATTAACTACAGTTTCTCTTTCTTCTCTGCTGGGTGTATAATCAACTCCGCAAAAACAAGCAACTCCATCCACCAATGCTCCACATCTGCCAAATGCTTGAATCTTTGATCCTGTCTTGGCATCATCCTCCATGGCTACCTTAGTGATGTTTTCAACAACTAAGCTCCCACATTATGTCAAGGACAATATTTTATGCCTCTTAACCCAGGAGAGTGAGCACGTCATCTGCCAACCAGTGCATGATCCAATCTCCAAACTGCTTCCCAGACCATGCTGAATGCCTGTGTTTAGCTGTATCCTCTGAGAAGCAGACAGGACTACAGGAAACTCCCCATGTTTTGCACTCCAATGAATTGAGAACCCAATATCTGGTTAAAAAAAATGATCTGAATAAACACATATAGAATTTTCTCTGTCATTATTCCCTAAGAAAATGGTGATTTATACAACTTTGGTTTTTATAATAACTCTAGATATAGTACAGAGCTCACAAGAGGACTGTATGTTAGTCTACACAAATGCCATGTATACTATTTCATATAAGGGATTTGAGTATCTGTATGTGTTGACATCTACAGGGAGGGATCCTGAAGTCAATCCCCTTCTGATGTAGAAAGTTGCTCCATCTAAAGTGAAATTACAAAGATTTTTATTAGTGAACATTATTGTGTGAGGGTGAAGAGGTCTGACTATGCATGTGACTCAAGGTCTAAGAAGGCTCTTCATTAGAATTGCTCCATCTCCTGATGAACCCTGAGACACATAGCCTTTGGCTGAAAGTCACCTTTAAGGTGCTCGTCCTTGATTCAAATAAAGGGACAGGTATTCAGCCCATCAGCTGGTACTTCTGGGCAAACATACTGTGTGGCTGGAGCTCTGGGTAGAGGGTATCCTTGTCCACTATGGAAGAGTTAGAAGTAGAAGCTACACTTCTAGTAGAGCTCTTTCAAGAGCTTTGGAGCCACCACATGTCACAAGTTTGCCATTATGACTGTAATGAGAAAATCAGTAGGACATGAGATACTAATTTATACTCTGTTTAGAGAAGATTTTGAACTTCCCTTCTGTGGCCCAAAGGTGAAACCAGATGTCACAGAGAAAGGGGGAGCGGTACCCAGTGGGCACACCCCTCCCACCCACAGTGAGCTTTCCTAATGGCTGTCTGTCTTGTATCCAGAAATTGTAGCTTTAAGGGCTTTAGGGAACATTCATTCTTTATTATGACACAACATGAATAAACCACAGAGACAAGTTCATGGAGTTAAAGTCATGGATGCCAGGAGCCTGCTGTGGAGGGATGTGCCTTTATTATTATTTCTTCCGGGGACAAAGATGGGCTGGGGCTTTTATGAGACACCGTGGTTGTTGTGTTCATTAGTAACAAGCACTGAAAAGTTAAGTTCCCACTGTAATATGCTGTGCATGGCCTGTTTAATATACTAAGTTTGATAGCTAGACCCCTGCTGACTTGCACTGGGGAACATAAACATACAGGCAACTAAACTAAACAACTACCTGTGACTATTTGAAAATGTAGTTCCCCAAGAGAGACTCTAAATTTTCACTTTTATTGGCTTTTTTAATAAAAATTATTCCAGGTGGAAATCATCTTCATATACCTATGAACCGTTACTCTTTCCTGACAAGTGATGCTGCTGAGGCTGCTCTTTGAGCTGTATTATTAAATCATTATTAAATTATTGTTTAATTACAGTTGTGCTTTGTTTAACTGGATTTTTGTCTACTCATTTAAAATTTTTTAAGCTTAATTTTGTGTATTGGTATATTTTATAGACTCACAGAACCTTTAAAGCAAAGCCAAGCATGGTAAGTGAAAACATGGTTTAAATTAGGAGAAAATAAACAGATTTTTCAGTTGTAAAAGAAAAGCACCCTCTGATGAGAGATACTCAGGATCTGATCCCTACCCTCAGGAAGTGCCACCACCCACCCTGTTGGATGCCACCCACAATGTCAGTGGTGTCTTTGCACGGTTCCAGTGCTCTCTTGGTCCCACTTGTTACTCGAGCAATAACTAAGGCAACATATAGAAGCCTTTTCTTTGGGACCTACCAGACACGAGTGCTGGGACACTAGCTTTTGAATCCAAAAGTCCTCACATGTGAGATGTCCTAGTTGCCATTATGTGAACATAAATGCTCACCACTGAAGTTTCCTAAGCAGCCAGTGTGAGACCCTGGGCTGTGGGCTACCAACCAATGCCTGCCTATGTCTGTCGGTTTGACAGACAGCTGTCTGTTGACAGCTCAGTGTAAACAGGCACACAAATACACCCTCTTTCATGAGTGTGCAGAAAGAGAGGAGAGGGGCTCTCAACAACACAAGATTCAGTCTAGCAGCAGGGACAATAATGTAGTCAGGAGATTAAACATGGGATAGATGTGGGTGATGCTGAGCTGCCATAGCAAACTGTTTCATATGAAACATTTTTCTTAAACACAAGGAGCATGCTATAAAGTAGCAACCAAAAGTCTGTTCCACTAAATTCACACTTAAGTACCACGGTGATTGTCACCACAATCAAGCAGTAAACACTGTTCACAGCCTGTACTTTTGGATGCTTAGCAACACAGTGAGTCTGTTCATGACAGTATCACTAGAACTCCACTACAGACTAGGGACCACTGTTTTATCTGTGGTCTTCCCACTAACTGCAGCATCATTATGCAATGCATACTGAACTTTTCTCTACTTTTTTGCAGTACGAGAACTCTGGTATTAAAAGAACTCAGTGTGATGAGTCACACCCTTGGGGTCCTCCAACCAGAACACCAGCTTTCAAGCAACATGACCATTGCAAAGCTTCTCCATCCTGTGGGGTCAGCTCTCCGTTCCTATGATGAAGATGAATCTGCTTACAAAGAAGAAAGGTTTATTTTGGTTCACATTTTGGAAGTTACAGGCCAGGGCTTCCCGGCTTGAGTGCTTTGCTTTTGATGTGCTCATTGCAGGGACGAATAATGGGATGCTAATTAATTATGAGACGTTAATTAATGTAAGAGTTGATGCTCCTAACTTTATTGGTTTGGTTAGTCATCATAGCTGGAATCTGTGGCAGAGAAAGTTGCTCTCTTGGTGGCAAATTGGAAGCAAAAAGGAAAAGAAAGAGGCTGCGGTCTCAGTGCTCCTCTCAGAAGCACATGCATAGTGAAAACCCTTCTTCTAGTAGGCCCACCTCCAAAGAGTCCAGCAGTTCCCAAGGCACCACTGGCTTGGGACAAAGCACGTTTGAAATCCAAATTGTAGCAAGGACTCTGTTCAGTCATCATCACTGTCCTGAGAAACCAGTGCCATTCCTTCCTTTTCAGGTCCAGATACTGGTGCTCAGCAAGCTTCAGGATGGAGCTGTCACTCTGCTGGACTTGCCCTGGTTGTCTTGCTTCAGCACTGATGACAGTAGGGTTGACAGAGTTCCCCTTTAGACTCAGATCCTTTTATATGATAAGTCAGTAACCTTCCTCTAGTGGATTTCCTTGGCAGTCTCTATTTTGTTGGCTGATAAAAGAGCCAGCAGCTCTTTGTGGAGTGACTCCTAAACAGACAGGCTTTGGAGTAAGAAGCATATCAAGCGACCAGCTGGGTGGAGCCTGTCACAGTCTCCTCCCCACCAGCCAGCACCATGTGCCCAAGGCAGGATGGGGGCACTTCCTCTGCTGAGCACCTGTCCAAACCTGGACAAAACACTACAGCCTGCTCCTTTGTGTCTCTTTGCACAGCTGAGAAAGCTTGGGGTTTTCAAAAGAAATCCTTCCTAAAACATCACTGAGAAGCAAACAATATGTGAACAAAAAAATAAATAAATAAATAAATAAAAGACCAAAAGCTAAAAACCACCTTCAAAGTTCTGAGGTCCACAAAAGCCACCTTCACCCCACCCCTCATCTGCACCCTTCACCCCCACCCCTCATCTACACCCTTCACCCCACCCCTCATCTGCACCCTTCATCCCCACCCCTCATCAGCACCCTTCACCCCCACCCCTCATCAGCACCCTTCACCCCACCCCTCATCTGCACCCTTCATCCCACCCCTCATCAGCACCCTTCACCCCACCCCTCATCAGCACCCTTCATCCCCACCCCTCATCTGCACCCTTCACCCCACCCCTCATCAGCACCCTTCATCCCACCCCTCATCAGCACCCTTCACCCCACCCCTCATCTGCACCCTTCACCCCACCCCCTCATCAGCACCCTTCATCCCCACCCCTCATCAGCACCCTTCATCCCCACCCCTCATCTGCACCCTTCATCCCCACCGCTCATCAGCACCCTTCATCCCACCCCTCATCTGCACCCTTCATCCCCACCCCTCATCTGCACCCTTCACCCCACCCCTCATCAGCACCCTTCATCCCCACCCCTCATCTGCACCCCAAGTTTGCGGCCTTGTTTGGTTTCCTGGCCTTCCAAGTCTGCTTTGTTCCCCTTCTCCCCTGCCACGCCTGTCTTTGTGTCCTCTTTTCTATGGGAGACACGCCCCAGGTAGCTGCCACTGAGGACAAGGAAGCCACGGGCTCAGGACTGTGCTCCCTTCCCTGGAGCAAGGGGTATAAGGACCAGGACAAGAACGCAGAGATTCAGAGCTGTTCTCTGCATCTGTAACCTGCCAGTTGTTCTGGGCATATGAAGAACTGAATGGATCCCAGCACCCTCAGCAAGATGGAAACAACTATGTTCCTGCTCAAGGGGACATGAAAAAGATTGTGAAATGGCACACGGGAGGTACTGAACTGACCCAAAGAGACTGACCCATGAAAGCTGAGCTTGGCACGACTCCCTGCTGCCATCACAAAGGGCAGCTGGACCCCAGGAAGCAGATGCAGAGCCTGATGACATAGGTGAACGAGCTTTGGACGTGGTCATCTCTGGGAACCCCGTGACACCATTCCCAAGCTTTGCTCTTGCCACCCAGGCCTCCTGCCAAGCGTGTGTGAGCACCCACCCACCGAGTCCTGGGCCTTTGCTTGCCCTGACACACCTGTAGGAAGGTGAGGCAGGAAAAGCAGGAAGAGGTGGAGGGAGACCAAGCAGGAGGACTGAGCTCTCTGGCAGCACGCGGCGGAGCACATGCAGGCACTGGGCACATGCAAAGCGTCGCTGAAAGCTGGCGAAAAAGGAGAAATCAGGCATGTGGGCTTTGCTTTGAGCATGAGAACCCAAAGCCAAGAAGCCCAGATGAATGGGGTGTCTTTTGAGGGAGCCCTATCGCGGTTTAATAAGGATCGGGAAAACAGATAGGCTGAATAGATGTTTATTCAGGGAGAAATAACTTACAACAGAGACAGATGAACACCATCAGGTTCCTGGTCCCAAGGATGCCTCCAGATGCTCTCTGTCCTGAGCTCTGGTGGTGGTGGTGGTGGTGGTGGTGGGCGTTCCCAAGACCTAGTTCCCCCAGGTCACCTCCATCCCTGTCCCTACCCCCAATGGGCATGGTCAGTTCCACAGGTGCAGACAAAGTGAGTATCTCACTACAGAGTCCCTCATTGCCTCTGTTTTGTTTTGTTTTTTCACTACTGAAATCTTCCCTTCCACAATACCCTTCACCTCTTCTCCCCTTAATTAAAAATAAAATAAAAATAAATAAAAAGGTAATGGAACACAGAGACATGTGCTGTAATCCCAGTACCCAATACCCAACAGGCCGAGACAGGAGGATAGTAAGTTCAAGGCCAGACTAGGGTACATAGTTACATAGTGAGTTTCTGCCTCAAAATTAAACCAAAAGCAGGGTCTGTGCTGGTTCCCATGGAAACTCCCGGCCTGTAGACAGCCCACTGCATGGTAGATGCTCAAAGAGTATTAGTTGATGGCTAGAGAATTCAAATAAATTTCTATCCTAGGACTTCATTAAAGATGAATCATTGCCTTCACTGTGGTTTCTACTGCTCTGATGAAACACTATGACCAAAAAGTTGGGGAGGAAAGGGTTTACTCAATTTACTCTTCAGTATCACTGTTCATCTTCAAGGGAAGTCAGGACAGGTCTCAATCAGCAGGATTCTGAAGGCAGGAGCTGATTCAGAGGCAATGGGGAGGGGGGGATGCTGCTTACTGCCTTGCTCATCATGGCTTGTTCAACCTGCTTTCTTATAGAACCCAGGGCCAGTTCAGGGATGGCACCACCTACAATGGGCTGACCCCTCCCTGATAATCACTAATTAAGAAAATGCCCTATAGCCCAATCTTATGGAGGAATTTTCTCAACTGAAGTTCTCTTCTCTCAGATGACTTTAGCTTGTGTCAAATTAACATAAAACTATCCGGGACAGACATAAAGAGATTTTACTCACTTTTTACCTCTGAAGGTCACACAGGTAGGGGACCATGTCAGCAAATGAATAAGCTCCATGATAAACTAAGAAGGGAAAAGAAGGCCTGAAGAAGTGGGTTCAAGAGTAAGAGCACTTGCCAAACAAGCACAGGGAACTGAGTTTGATCCCCACTATCCATGGAAAGAGGTGGGTGTGGCCATCTGTGCCTGTAATGCTCTGTGATTGGTGGTAACAAAATGACTGCAGAGGGCTTGCTTGCTCCTTGTTTGCTTAGTGGAAAATCAGCTAGCTCCAGGTTCAGTGAGAGACCCATCTCTAGAGACAGTCTCTGCCCTTTGCATATGTGCACACCACACACACACAGAGAGAGAGAGAGAGACAGAGACAGAGACAGAGACGGGGGAAGAAAAAGACTGCCCACACCAAGGAATATGAAAGATGTCTTTGAGAATCAGTTTGTTGAGTGTCAGTTTGTCCAGCTCAGAGCAGTTTCTGGTTACCACCAGCACTCAGTCCCCCTTCTGCACCACCATTTCAACACCTGTGGTTTTTCTGGAAGGAAGCCCATGAACCCTGAATTGCTTGAGATAGCAAGTAGTCTTAAATCTTTAGGATGTCATGTTTAGGAGCAGGTGTGGGACCCACAGTAGACCCATAGAGACATTCAGGAGGACGAGTCAACTCCGACCTCGGAACCTTGCGGAAAGGCAGCTTTTATGATTCAGGCAGCCTCTGAAGACCACCAGGGGAGGGACCCATGAGGATTAGGGCAACTTAGCAGACCCAGAGCTAAGAAACAGAGAAACCACTTCACCAATACTTTGCTCAAGTCCCGGCTGAATTTCATTTGAATCCAGATCTGCTTCTGGAAGACAATAGACTGTTCATAATTTTGACTGTTTGCTGAAGTGCCAAATGAAAGAGCTCTTTGTGGATATTACATATAATTACTGGGCAAGTGAAATATATTTATTTAGGAAGATCAAATAAAATCTGTCAACTTAAAAAATGTAACAAATTCTAGTGATAAATAATCAAGAAACGAAGAAGTTTAAAAACAGAGAGAATTATAGTTATGTAAGAGAACATAAACACTAGTTAACTCTTCACAGAATGAAAGTAATTACAGTCAGATGTCCGGAATAGAGGGTGGAAAGATGCCCAAGGAAAATGTAAGTGGTCTTAGGTCCTTCTATGTCATTCTGGAAAAGCAGTAGAAATTGTAATTAATTGTTGCAACTCCGTTTGAAAATCTACACTACAAATTACTTAAGTAAATGAGGAGCCAGAAATCCATTGGTGAGCATAAAATTTGAAATCCTATATAGGAATGCATTTTAATGTCAGCCTTATCCTCCAGGTTACAGCCTATTTATTTTGGGTTATATAGAATTGAAACTCCTGATACACAGATAATTATTTGCAATATATATTTAAATTAAAGGGTGGCTTTGGGAAGTAAGGCTACTCCTTATCATGGTGAAATCTCTACTTCTAAAGTACAAGATTTATTGCATATGCTTTCAAAAATCTGGTTCAAATTTCAGCTTGGTCAAATCAGATTTTACTGGGGTACAGATCCACACAGACTCTGCTCAGCTAGAGGAGTAACTCTAATCCCTGGCCAGTGACAGAATATCATAGAATTTTAATAAACAAATAAGGTCTTGATGAATTAGCCTTCACTTTTCATTTTACTTTTCTTTCTTTGAACTTATAAAACTATTCAGTTCTTGGCAAACTACAGAAACAAAACTGAAAGTCAATATGGATTTCAGAGAAGAGCATCAATAAGTAAGACATATATCTAGTGTAAGGTTACTTTTAGTTCAACACAATCACTGTAGCACCCATCTATGATGAGGTGACTAACTGAGATAGATATGAATTGTTCATATCTCTAGGCAGACAACTGTTCAGTTAAGAAGAAATAAAATAACAAGTTCTTCAGCCAGTTAACACATGCATTGTTGGGTAGAAGATGTCTGTCACATACTACTAATACACAAGTCAGCTGTGGCTGCATAACAAAACACCACTGAATGAATGAACCAAGCAACAGATACTGGCTTTCCTGCAGCTGGATACTCAAGCTCAATGTGTAAGGCTAATTTTTCCTGAGGACTCTCACCTCACCCTTTGTCCACATATGTGTATGAGCAGAAATACAGAAAGACCTCTCTTGTGTCACTCCTTCGTCTAAAGGGACAGCAATCCCATGAGTTTCGGGTTATGGCTTCCTTTAACCCTAGTCAGCTCCTTAAGGACTCTATAATAAAAGACAGTTAAGGATTCAACATATAACCTTACTCTAATCATAACTCTGTGTGTAGTACCTGGTATATTTCACAATGTCATTTTTAGAATCCCCAAATACCTCAGAGATACATCTGTCAAATTATTCAGAATTTACATTTATTTTATGGTGTATGTTAAATCAGCATAGAATCCCTCACACAAAGAAGATTGTCAAATGAATGCAGAATCCTTCAGCTTAGTCATGAAAGTAGCACACAGACTATATGAACAACCACACCTTGGCAATACTTTAGCTAGTAGAGGGTCCTCCTCATCAGCTCAAAGTAATGGTTTGCTGTGTATTTAAGTATTTGTTTTAGAATCATATTTTTCAGCAACTAATGAGTTCTGCAATAAAACTCATATCAGAAAATAAGTATCTCATATTAAATAAACTCCCAGAATTTTATAATCAAAAACCGTGCCTAGTAGATATTTGAAAACAAAGAATTGTAATTCATAAAACTTGGATGGAAGAGGCTGTATGCGTGCTGTGGTTTGAATGTAAAATGTTTCCCATAGGCTTGTGTGTTTGAACATCTGGTCACCAGTTAGTGGCGCTGTTTTGGAGAGAACTTTTAGGAGGAGAGCCTTGCTGAAGGAAGTGGGTTACCGGGAGCAAGGCTTGGAGTTTTTCAGCCAGCAGGACTTCCTGGTCTCTGTCTGATTTGTGGCTGTATGTTCAGTGTGTCCAGCTGACCTCAGGCTCCTGTCACCATGCCTTCTGTACCAAGAGGAAAGAATGCATCTCCTTGAACTGTCGAGAACCCTTTTGCTGCAGCAATGGGAAAAGAAGCTGGCACACATGCATATGTGCATGAGAAAAAAAGAGCCCAGCACTATTTGTGGAGATGTGAAGTGGCTCCGCCATCATGTAAAATCTAGGGAGCCATTCCTACTCAAACTACCCCCACTACTATTAAGTTGTATGTTTCCCACATTACCTCAACATACAATTAGCTTTAAAGGTAAGACTCATAAGACTGATTGCTTGGCCATAAGAGAATGGGCCTACTCGAGAAGGATCAGAAGGTATGGCCTTTTTGGAATAATGTGTCACTTGGAGTGTGATTTGGACTTTCAAAATTCCAAGCCAGTCCCAGAGTCTTGCTCTTCCTCTTCCCTGTGGATCCAGATGTGAAGTCTCAACTCCTTCTCCTACACCATGTCTGCCTTCCTGCTTCCCTCCACACTTTCTTCTATAAGAGTTGCCGTGGTCATGATGTCTCTGCACAGCAATAGAACACTGACTGTGACACTGGTTAAATAAACAATGGCGTGCAGTGATATACCAATAACTGAAATAAGAGCCAAGAAAGCATGTCACACATTTATATTGATCATTGCACCAAATACATTCTTCTAAAAGAATACAATGTTATGCTTTCCTCCAAGCCATAGAAGTCCATGAAAATACTATAAGGAGGAGTGAGTAATGTCAAAATGACAGGGAGGGAGTATGCATGCATGAGACAGTGTGTAATGCTCAGTTAACCGGGCAAGATGGGAGTGTGTTCACCTGAAAGCCAAGAAGGACAATAATTGAGCATATGCCTTAAGACTGGCACCAGCTCGGGATTTTGATGAGTCTCCTGGTGAAGTGTGGTTTTTGTGAAGTGGGAGGAGCTCCTGGGGGAATCTCAGCATGAAGATTAGGTTTGCAGAGCACTAAAGCAATCAAGATAGAGTAAGGAAAAGAGGGAAAGTGAAAAGGTCATCTGATGAAAATTTGGCAGTGTCTGTGTTGTTATTGAATTCCTAGTAGCAAATCCAAAATGCTAGAAAGCCAAACTCTGTGCTCAAGAGCCATTAGGAAGCCTTTTAGTCTGGATGGCAGTTTAAAACGGATGAATGATAGGGAGACAGAGGTGAGCCCCACCTTGCCACATGCTCTCAAGGAAAGAATGCTTATCAGGGGGGAACTACGAAGACCATGTCCCTAATGGAGTGGCAAAGTTGCCTGCATGGAACAACCAACCATCTGGGGAGACTGGTAGCTCCATATTCAGTTGTGGATATATTGGTCCTAATGTACAGGATAGTTGAGATTCAGTAGATCCTGAAAGCAGTTGTGCCTTGGTTCCAGGTGTCCCAAGTAGAATTGAAGTAGTGGGTAATAGGTAATGGATATGGAGGGAGAGTGGTCCAGGACCATCAGAGCAGTAGGTAACAAACAGATGGTGTCTATGAAAGTAGAGTGGTTCAGGGCCATTGGAACAGTGAGTAACAGATGACAGATATAGAGATGGAATGATACAGATGAAAGCAGCCCCCACCTATGCTTTATATGTAAGCTCAAGGAATTCACTGGATCTCCCAATGAGACTTTGATGGAATCATGTTTTGGTCTGTCGGTCACTACCTTGGGTGAGCAGACATTTGTTCACATCAACCAAGGAAACGTCCATGCAACAAAGAGTGAGCATGGTTCATTAAGGAGAAGAGAGATTGTATGGAGACACTCCTGGAAGTATAATTGAGAACTGATGGCACAAATGACCTCCCAAGAGGTAAGCATGGGCAACTCAGACAAGAGGAACATTCATTGAGTACAATTTCCCCCCCAATTTTATTTCATAAATTCTATATTTAAAAGAATCTGTAAGCCTGTGGCTGTTGTGGAAAAAGATGTGTTTTACATTCTTTTATGCTGTGGAATATTTGTTTAATGATGCAAAGGTATGTTGTATTCTTTTATGTAACATTTGTTTAACTCTGTAAAGCTGTATTATTTTGCCTGTCTAAAACACGTGATTGGTCTAATAAAGAGAAACAAAAACTAAGTAAAAACACCTGCCACAGTGCAGGGTACTGGCATTCCATATCTGGGGGCGGGGGTTAAATGTAGTTCTTGGTCACCTACCTCCAACCTGGCCTGCCAGCTTTAGGCTTGGCATTCACAGTACCCAAAAAGTTGGGGGAGCCAGCCATCAAGCCATGGCAAAGGTCCTAGCTGAGCTGCATAGCAGTTTAAAGGCTCATGCATTAAAAAAAAAAAAAAAAAAAAAAAAAAAAAAAAAAAGACTAGAGATACCCAGTAAATAGGTCCAGATTGAGAGAGAGACAAAAAAGACTTCTAAACAAGTTCTAGTGTATTAAAAAAAAAAAAAATGTGCGTAGGCTTAAGAAAGAAAAGAAAGAATATAGACAGTCAGAAAAATTAGTTTATAAATAATAAAGTATTTAAAAAGAGAAGTAAAGTAACATTAAAAAAGAGAGAAAGAAAGAGTAAGCTGCATAGAGGTGGGAAATACACAGGACCCTGTGTGTTGTGTTAATTTTGAATTTTTTTAATGCTGATAAGCAATCAACAGCTACTGACAGACATGGAATTGTGAACTGGACTGCTAAATTAAACCAATCTAGACACCCTGGGACTATGTTAACTTTAAAAGGTAAGTAAAAAAAAAAAAAAAAATGTTACTTTGGGAAAGAGGGTTTGCTTTTGTTTCCACAGGAAATGAGAGGGTGTGGATTCGTTCCAGGAGACCTCCTGAGTTTTGACAGGTGATATATATCAACAAAGGTTACAGGTGGTCTACCCAGGACTTGGAGGTTATCTCAATTTTCTCAGGGACCTCTAAAGAGACCTTAGCCCACAGACAACAGGAAGCAGTCTAGACATTCCCACATTCCCAAGAGATGGGGTAGGTGATGGGTGGTTATTTGGTGGGTTATGGATGTTTCTTATCATTCAGGGAAATATAGGATGACAAAACAACTATTAATCTCAGATATTTTGCATTGGCATGGATTTTGGTATATTGATACAAATTTAAAGTTATTTTTGTTATATTGTATATATGCTTCTATTCTTGTTTAGGGTATAGTACTTATGCAGCTTATTTAAAAATGCAATTTATAATTAAGAAATGAGGCTAGTACTGAATCTATATTAATCAAATTGGTAATCACATTAGATATGTTTTCAAGGTTAAACAGGTATATTTTAGACAGATGATTTTCAAACACTTCAAAGACCTACATAATTTGGCTTTTAAGATTTTTTTAATAACCTAAGGTTATTTTTATGACAGTGAGACGCATCTGCTCCTGGCAGCACCACTTTACTTCATAAAAGGATGATGGGCATCAAAAAAGCTCTATATGGAGTTTGCTTTCAATGTGGCAGGGCTAGCCATCTGGGCAAGAAACTGCTCTTGACTTAACTGATGACAATATACTCTACAGACTAGACAAGCCATACACAGGAAAAAGACTGTTGAACTTTGCCAAGACAAAGCAGGGAAGTCCTTTGAAATTCCTGCTTCCCCCAAAAGTTTACCAGCTATTTTAGGCCTGTAGGCTGAAGATGGATATCCAAATTTACAGAAGAAATTTGAGTGACTCTCCTGAGACCCAAATGTCTCTGTTGTTAGGTAATTACATTTTTCTGGGGTCTTTGATGGAGTTGAAGACTAAATAGAGTTATAGTTTTCCTTAGTTATGGTAGAAAGCAAATTGGGTATAAAACTTTGGAATCATTAAGTATTTTCCCTGAATTTGCTAAATAAAAATATGGACTGAATATTGTAAATGTAATTCTTATTTGGTAACTGTTTTTGTTGTTATACTATGTTGATGTTAATTTTTTATTGAGACAAAAGGGGGAAAGGTTGTGGAATATTAATTAAAGATGTGTTACATTCTTTTATGTTTTGGAATATTTGTTTAATGATGCAAAGTTGTGTTGCATTCCCTTTATGTTGCATTTGTTTAATTCTGTAAAGCTGTGTTACTTTGCCTGATGGGTCTAATAAAGAGCTAAATGTCCAATAACAAAGCAGGAGAGAGAAACAGGCTGGGCTGGCAGGCAAAAAGAATAAGAGAAAAGGAGAGAGAAGAGCAAAAAAAAAAAAAAAAAAAAAAAGGGGGGGGTTAAGGGAGGATACCAGGTACCAGGCATCCACATATTAAGAATGGGAAAATGTATGTAGAATAGAGAAAGATAAAAGAAAAATCAAAACAAAACAAAAAACAGGCACTGGGCAATGGTGGCAGATGTCTTTAATCTCAGCACTCTAGAGGCAGAGGCAGGGGGATGTCTAACAGTTTGAGGCTAGTGTGGTCTACAGAGCGAGTTCCAGGGCAGGATCCAAAGCTCACACACACACACACACACACACACACACACACACACACACACACACACACACTCCTGTCAGGGGTGGGGTGGGGGAGTCCAAAGGCAAAATGTAGAAGAAAAAACAAGTTAGGAAAAAACTGGTTACATTTAAGCCAAGCTATGGTCAGGCATTCATAAGTAAGAATAAGTCTCCTTATATTTATTTGGGAGCTGGTTGGCGGGCCCCAAAAGAGTAAAAAGAGCCAATTACCCCTAGCAGTCAGCTTTCTATCATTATAGCAAAAATGGGAAATAATGAATATAGACAAAATGTTTACTGAGACTGGCAACCTGAGAAGTTTCACTCCATGATCAGTGGGCTCCGTTGCTTTAAGCCTGCGGGGACACGTTATATGAGGAGCAAGTGACAGAGAAAACTGTTCACCTCTTGGCAGGAAAGTAAAATAATGAAATGGCTAGGGCCCTACAGTCCCAAAGAAAGCACTTCTCTGATGTCTTACTTATCTCCCATCGGCCCCACCTCCCAAATCACAAGGCCCGAGGACAGGCTAGCTTTTGAGGGACACTGAAGGCAGCTATAGTAATTCTCTATTCCAAAGAGAATAAGTAAAATATGTGAAGTGAAGAAAACCCCAAACTTTCTTCCTAAAAATGCCACGCTGTGTGGGAATTATTCCTCACTCAGGGAACTTGTCTTAGCCTTTGCTGCAGGTAATCCTACGTGCACCTGTTTTGTACAGGCTCATTAGGAGCAACCACACCTAATGGTATTGCTTTCCAATACATGACTTTGAGTTACTATTTAATGGACCAAGATTGTATTGTTTTTATTACATATTTTATCTTATACCCAATTTTACCTATTAAATGTCGCATTGAATGTCTTTGTAAATAAAAGTGCTTCCTGAATCACTAATAAAATTATATGCTCCATATACTTAAAAACAAAGGTTGTATATTTGTATTGTAAGTGGTCTTGTTTTGACCTGATAATTTCATAGTAGTAAGGGCTCAGGAAAGAGCCCTCATCAAAGAGGGGGGTGGTCCTGTCTTCTCCATCTCATCGCTTTGGGGTCTTGGCTGAAGGGAAACACCAGTTTCTGTCCAGTGTGAGGCACTGTCTGCCTTCAATCCCACCTCTCATTCACACTCATCGTCAGTTTGCCTAGTTAATATATTCAATCCTTCACTAGTGATCAATTCCTAACTTTAAGACATTAGAAAGTGAAAGTAGAAATTATGAAAAGTGATTATTTATACGTGTCAGAAGGGAAACACTTGTAATTTTAAAAAGTGGTGCTCGAGAAAAAAGAAGCCATAAGACAGAGTTTGGGTGGAGGGATTTTGTATTGGGGGAAAGTGAATGGAGAAAGCAGGGATCAAAGAGAAGAGACCAGCCTCTGGGGACAGGAGAGGGAGAAGAGAAGAGATTTATAAAATTTCTTTCCTAAGCCAGAGAGAAAAAAAAAAATTCAATTTGTATTTAAACAACCTGTACCATAAGTCTTGAGCAAGGTTTGGGACATGGCTGTGTGTTAGTGAGGCTGCTCGGGTGGGGGCTTTAGTAGAACTACTGAGTTCAACAAAGTTCAAAGGCCACGGAGACAGACCATGCCCTAAAATCTCCATGACACAGAGAAGGTGGTGGCACTGCCCAGGTTCTGCTTGGAGCTCTTCACCTAGGCACCCATCACTCCCCCACAGAATTTTAGAGTCAACTTCAAGGACTTTGGCAATCTTCATGGCATAGAGAACATACTAGAAACAACTAAATCCTGTGTGTCATGGGCAGTCCTACTTACTCTAGCTCTGTGGCCCTAGAGTGATGACCTGACACATGCTCTGTTCCTTATCACAGGCAGCAGGAGCATATCCTGCATACTTCCTTGTTTTATTGCGAGCATGGATATACAGTGAGCATATTAATGAGCTCACCAGCAAGTCCTATATGAAATCTACTGCATACAAATCTCACTTGTCACAGCTTGTGAAGTGGATGTACAACACTTCCCTCACCCTCCTCACCATAGAGGGCAGAAAAGGGGGCAGGCAAAGTCATAAGCTTGTGCCAGAGCTGGTTCTAGGTCCAGACAATAGCTCTTAAACGACGAGCCAAGAGCCAGAGCCTCGTGGTGAAGTGGGTAGGTCCTGATTTTCAGTTTGTTTTCATTCCTGTGCTGTTTCTTTGAGTGTAGAGTGTGCTTTCCAGTAGTTAATGAGAAGTCAGAGTCGATCGAGCACTAGTCCTGGACAACAGAACATCACCTAAATTCAAAGGGAATATTTGATCTCCCTCTGCATGTAAACATATACACATCAGGTCACGGGGACAGGAGCCAACATTTGGTGCCATTCTGAAATAAGTGATGTGGGTTTGTAGCCACAACAGGGAGATCCAGCTAAGCAATGCATACCGAGAACATTCAACAAGACTGGACAGCAGCAGGCATTAAGGGACCCAGCTCTCTCATTTAAAGTGTTTCTGATCCAATGTGATTTACTTACTTCAGGACTTTTCACCCTTGATTGTGAAACATAAGATCCCCTTAATCACATTTAATCAAATGGTCTTAGAGAACACAAATAACACAAATCTCTCTCTCTTTCTCTCTCTCTCATGTGTGTGTGAGAGAGAGAGGGAGAGAGATTTGATGTTGTTATTCAACTCTTTGCCACAACTATTAACAATTTCCATCCCTATCCAGAAAACTCAACATTTGTGCAAGTTTTCTATAGATATTCTAATGAGGCAAAGTGGGCATTAATGCATTTATCCATTCAAGTGTTAAGTAGCATGGATCCAACTCCCAGCAATTTTTCCTGAGCTGGTCTAGTTCTTAGGTTCTTAAATGTGTGTTCTTCCATCATTCATAAAAGGAGAGACTCACAACCTGAAGTCAAGCTGTTGACATATCACTGGCTACATGCATTTGCACATAACCCTACCTCCAGGAAGGAAAAAAATTCCCCAGAAAAGCCAAGCCAAAGGGTGGGGACGATGAACAAAGGAAGAGAAAAGATCCTGTAAGGAAACTGCTGTCTGCCTTGATTCAATGCCACCCACACGTCAAATGTCACTGCTGTTCTTTAGACCTCTGCAGCAAGGGGTTCTGGATTCCTGATGATTGCTCCACCATGAGGTTAAGCTGAAAATCGTGGACTTTGTCTTCTGCATGGCCACCACCCAACTACCCCCCTTTCTCTGACGTGGGGCCAGGCTGAGGATGCAGGCACAGGACAAGGGTCACCTCCTCCTTACACTGTGCTCTCAAAGCTTGATTTTTCTTTTCTTAGGGCTGGTGGTGATGCTGGAACTCATGAAGAGAGTGATAGTGAAAAGCGAAGACAAATGAAGCAGGAAAAGAGAGTATTTAGAATGTGCTTGGAAAGGATATATCTGGAACCACTTCCACAGAAGCTGGTCCAGCTTTCCCACAGAAGCTAGGCAAGGATGAAGACCTTTCTCTCTCCCATATCTCTTCATCAGTGTCAAAGGAAGAACTGACCCAAAGTTCCAGGCAGCTCCTACAAGGCTGAAGAGGTCCTGGGTAGGCTGCTGGCACTAAGAAATCCACTTAGGCTGCACTTATTCACCCATGTAGCCTTTACATAGTTACTGTGGTGTTGTCTAGCAAGTGTCCAACTCAATAGAATCTTCATCGTCTCCTATTGAGAAGACTAGACCTTCTGCTTTGCAGATTCTTTCTGTAGTCTAACTACTCTTGGTCAATCATAGTCTGAAACAGCAAATAGAAAAGCCCTACAATGAACAACTCATGTTCCAAACAGTGAACCACCTAAGCAGGGTGATGAAATCCCTGCCATGTTGCCAGTACGATGCTTCAGCCAGGATGTGACTCATCTCATGTCCAGTGGGTCCATACTGTGCATACTGCTCACCCTTAACTACTCAGTGGCCATTGTGGTAATCAGGTTGACATTGTACCGCAGTGCTTATGTCCAGATTACCCTTCATGATGGCTCCAAGGGCAAGAGTAATAATGCTGGGAGTTGAAACATGCCAAAAAGGCTCTAAGAAGTACTTTCTGTAAGAGAAGGGAATTATTGAATTAGAGGAATGAAAAACATTGTAGGATAGGGACCTACCCAAGGTAAAGGTAAAACATCTCTCCATGATATCATAAAGAAGGAGAAACTATACTGTTATAATTGTCTACTGTATAGGGGAAAGTGTTTGCATATGGGATTCAGTGCAGTCTGCACTTTCAAACAGGGATGAGGGAGTGGACAGTGTTTGCCATTGAGAAGTGGTTGGTGTCATTGTCAGGCTGTCAGGAGCCACCCTCTCTCCTAGCCCAGGTCCTGCCACTTTTGCACAGGCAGGTGCACTCCTGGGTGTGGGGAGACCTGTAAAGGCATTCCTTTCACCCACCATCGAAACAATCACTCCCACTGGGCCACAGATTCATGCCTAGACTTTTACCTCTTCTTTTCAATATGTTATTGGGTCACTCACTTTCTTCTTCTGGTTCCTCCTTTTTAAAATCTATTGTTTTGTCACTGGAAAAATATACAGAAAACATCACTCTCACACCAGTTTTAAGTGAATGCTTCCATAGTGTGCACTCACATTGCTGAACAATAGAACTACATCCCCTTCTCAAATCAAGAGCATCCTCAAGAAAGACTATATATGGGTCCCTGGATAGAAGGTGGGTGAGCTTTTAAATAAATGGACAGTGGAGATGGGGGAGTGCTGGAATGGGGTTCCACGGGCTACCTTCTTCTGGCCTGCTCCCCGTCTAGACCACACAATTTCAGTGCTGCTCCCACCAAATAGAAGGGGTATACTTAAAATAACAGTATTGCTATTGATCATTTGCAGATGATCTGTAAAACAGAGTACAAACCACTGTGAAAAACATTTTTGCCAAAGAGTGCTTTTATAGTCCATAACCATTTCCTCCACAAGCTAATATCTACCACACTCAAGCATATCACCAAGTGACTTTCAGCTCCTAGAAATAAAATTATCTAACTGAAATGGTCCAAGATAACAAAGCCACCTGCACAGTTCCAGATCTGCTTTCCAATACGGTGACAACTGCCTGAGCAAAATTAAAAAGAGGAAAGGTTATTTGGCTGGTGATTTGAGGTTTCAGCCTGTAGTCGATTGGCCTTGTTACCTTTGGACCTCTGACAAGGCAGCACTTTCTGGCAGATCATGTGGTGAAGGGAGTCTTTCCTCCATTCCATGGGAATCAGGAAAGCACAGAGAAAGAGGGCTGGGTTGGGTGTCCAACATCCATCAAGGACAGCATCCCTTAACTTAACTTCTGTTCACTGGGGTCCACCTCCTACAGGTGCCCCTATCTCCTCTTAGCACCTATAGACTGGAGATGAGACACAAACAAAGGGCTATGTGTGAGCATGCAAATTCTAAATTATAACAAAGACTTAATTCAGGTTTGTCTTTCACCTACTGGTAGCAGCTGCTTCCTAAACACCACAGCTGGTATGACGCTACCATCGAAGAATCTCTTGCTCTTTAACAATGTTGTCCCTGCTTGTATTGTGAGTCTCCATCTTAACCATTTCAAGTGTGGAGTTCACTAGCATGAAACACACTCACCTTGCTGAGCGATCATCACCATCACCCACCTCGGGAGCCTTGCATCTTTCCAAATGAAAACACTGCTCCACTAAAATGCCAACTCTGTTTCCCTTTCTCAGCCCCTGCCATCACCTTCTGCTTCCTTCTCTATGAGCCTGTCACTGTGCATAGCTGTTGTGAGTGGAGCCACATGGTATTTGTCCCTTTGTGATTGGTTTATTTCACAGATTAGACTGTCTTCAAGGTACATTTATGTTATGGTATGTGTCAGAATCTTTCTTTTTTAAGACTGAATGATACTCTGTTGCATGTATACACTACATTTTGCATATCTGTCTGTCTGTAGATAGATAACTGTCTTGCCCACCTCTTAGCCACTGTGGACGATGCTGGCCTGGACATGGGTGTCCACAGAGCTTCCCGCTGCTTGAACTGCTTGAATGTTGTGGCTGTGGACAGATTAGGAGGTAGCTCTTCCTGATTCTTTCAGCTATGTTTTCAGGCCCTGGCATTGTGGTTTGGAATCTGTTTGCTCTTACAGTGACCTTTGGCCTCAGAGTTGGTCATCATAGTAAAATAGCAATGATTTCCTCCAATTGCCTAGAAGGTGGTGGGGCCAGACCTGAGAGTTTCATCCTCAGATTCTATGAAGTGTTGGACTCCACGCTGTGATTCTGGCAAGAATCAGAGGAGCTTGGGCAAGATGCTGAAGTTTTCTTAAAGTGATAGGTTTGCATAGCTCTAAAAGCCTCTATAACTCCTGTCAGGAGAGAGGCTACAAAGGCCCCAGATATTCTAATGAATAAGAATGTAGGATCACAGAACCTACAGACAGAAAGGCAGTCATGGATTTTTTTTTTATTCTAAAACTTGGTTGTTTAAAAAATACAAAATATGTGTTAAATATACACAAGCCATTATGATTTTGAGTTGGTGGAGTTCTGCTTGTTCCCATGTGGAAGCATGTGTACCTCAGCCAGTGGGCCTTTGGTTTGGTTTCATAGTCTTGTTTTCAGAGCAGTCTACAGGCTAGGTGATGCCACCACACTGTTCGCAGCTCTTTCTGCGGATTGTTGGTAGTTGGTCTCTTGCAGGAAGCATTTATCTCTTCAGATCTTCTCACTCCACCCTGTAATCGATGGTCCTAATTGTGACTGGCTCTCCCCACTTCTCTGTGGTTCTGTATGGTGTGCAATGAGGGAAAGGGTTTATGTCACTCAGACAGACTCTGGTTGGTCCCTGTCTCTTCCTTTCTTTATAATTACTCTGGAGACATGTCACATGTGTTCCAGTGGTGAGTCATGGCATATATCTTGTGTGGGGGAAAAGATTGGAAAGGAGCATGAAGTTAGTAGAAAAGAAGCCTGAAATTCAAATCAAACCCTATCCCCCTTCTTCATCTTTTTTTCTGTGCAACCCTGGCTGTCCTGAAACTTGCTCTGTAGACCAGGCTGCCCTAAATTCAGACACTCACCTGCCTCTGCCTCCTGAGTGCTGGGATTAAGGCATGTGCTGACACTGCCAGGCAGTACTAACCTGCTTGCTAAACAACAAGTAAAAGCTGAGCATGCTGTCCTCTGAACACTGTGACTCTCACTCCGAATGTCATACCAAACTATCTAGTATAGCTTGACTAAACTATGACTAGAAGCTTAGTGACCTCACTAGGTCCCATTAAGTCTTACCAAGCAGCAAACATAGAGAATGTTGTGGATAAAGCCGCAGCAGGCTTCCCCTCCCCCCCCCCCATTAATATCCTCCCGGGAAGGAACAGTAACTGGTTCCAGGGCGATCCCAAAGGGACATGCCAGACTCTGCAGGAAGGAGAATGAGGCCCCAGCCTTAGCATCTCCAGGTGTTTCCCTGGCTGGCTCGGAATCCTGTGAAAACAGTGCTCTGTTGCTGTGAGCAAAATGCTGAGTGTTCCCAGGAGGCGACTGATAGGCAACTCAAGTGCTGCCTTGCTTGGAACTGCAGTGGGAGGCCCTCCGGGTGACTCTGCCATTGTTTGGTCTTGGGTCCTGGGCCAGTCTGTGACACTTCTCTAGGATACACAATGTGTCTATGTTCACTCTACAGTTTCCATGCCTGGCTCCTGAGCAATATAGTCACCTGCACCCCAAACCTCCCTGCCACTGAACACCAGGTGGCCTCTTGACAGGGAAGAGGAGGTACCGGTGGGTGCATTGTTAGAATATTTTCCAGAACAATTACTTTTATCAGCTTGGCTTTCTTGTTATAGAATGCAGTCCTTGGCAGGAAGTCACCGGTCTGTTGACTCTGCAAGTAAGATAAACAAACCTCCTTTGACACACAGAATGGCAGCATCTGAGATTCCCCTCCACTGCACTTCAACTGCCCTGCTTTAAGTGCAGTGGAGCAAAGGGATGGGCTTTAAATACACGAAACACAAGTCAGGAGTCAGGCTTAACTATATGACAAGATAGCACTTTATAGACAGGAAGGAGTAGACGACATCTGCCTCACCTAGGGGCAACCGAAGCCAGGGAGAAAGGTACTCAGAGATAGGGCTGGCCCACGGCCCAGGAATAAATGTGACCTTGAATAGGCTGTTTCAAATGGGTCCCATCTCCTTCGTGAAGTAATTATCTGTGAAGTTGAAAGAGCAGAAGCATTTTGCTAGCTGTTTAATTGATCAATGAAAACAAAGCTTAGATGTACAGCCATAAAAAAAAAAAAAAATAGCCTTTCCCACCCCTTCTAGTATCATATGATTTGAGGATTAAAAGTAGCCCTCTCCTGCTCCTAGATGGAAAGTAGGGCCATCTCCCTGCTTTGTTGGTCATTGGTAACAGAAAATCCCACCAAGACCTTAAAACAGTATGTTAAGAGCAGTTTTCCTGCCAGCCTGGTCCCGCAGCTGTGTCAATCCCAAATAACACAGAGAGACACTGTATTAGATATAGAGCTGTTGGCCTGTTACTTATTGGCTAGCTCTATCTTAAATATTAACCCATTTCTATTAATCTAAGTGTTTCCATGTGGTCTTATCTTACCGGAGAGAGGGCCCAGATCTCTTCTCTCCCATGTCTCTACATCTTGAATCCCCTACTACATCTCCCGGAATCCTCCTTGTCTCCTAGTCCTGCCTGTCTTGCCTTCCTATTTGCCAACAGTGCTTTATTCATTAACCAACAAGAGAAACATATTTACAGAATGGTAATTCCCATCATCTCCTCTTTTCTGTCTAAATAAAAAGAAGAGTATTAACTTTTAAAATATATAACAAAACAGTTATCAAATACGAATTATTGTTAACAATATTTAGTCCATAAACATTTAGCAAGATTTAAAGAAAATGTTCCATCATCTATCCTATCTTTGTGAGTCTAAAGCCTTATATGTAACTTATCTTTAATCTTAATTAAGGAAAACTATAACCATAACTATCTGTCTTCAACTCCATCAAAGACCACAGAAGGATAGTATATACACTCTAGAAATGATAGAGACATCTTAATACCTGGTCAGGCACCTGAAGTTCTACTGTAATGTTACATCTTCAGCCCATAGGCCATAGTGTGTCTGGCAGACTCCTCAGCAAAGCAGGAAACTTTAAACTGTCCACCTGTACTGGCAGTTTGTCAGTCACTTTGCTTTGTGTCCTGTAGAATGTCTGGCAGACTCTTCCATGAAGCATCTTGTATCAGCAGTCACTTTTCTGTGGGTCCTGCATGTCCAGTTTATACAGCATAAAGTAAAACAGTCCAGACAAGAGCAGTATCTTGCCCAAATGGCTAGTCTTGCCTATTGGAACTAAATTCCATAATGAGTTTCTTTGATGTCCATCTTCCTTTCTGACACAGGTGGTGTTGCCAGGAGCAGTAGTGTCTTTCTGTCAAGAAAACCCTAGACCATTTTAAATGTCATATTCTGTAGGTCTTTGAAAGGTTTGAAGAATGCCTATCCATTTGGAATGTTTCTCTGTATATCTAGAAAACCTAACATAACTATAAGTTTTGACTATTATAGGTAACTACCTATAATATGTACTTAATTATACATTACATTTTTAAATGAGTTATATAAGCACAATATCTAAACAAGAGGAGAAATACACATATTACAAAATTGACCTTAAATTGTATCAATAAATGAAAATCCATTCCAAAACAAAGTATTCATTTATATACAATAATCCCCCTTTTACCTTTAAAAAGAGATTGGTTGGGATCATTAACCATTTATAATCAACCACACTTAAATGAAAACATTTATAAACAATATTTGGGAATTTGGGCATCTTTTTTTTTTTTAAACTGTTTTTCGCTGGTAGGGGGCACTGTCTTGAGGATCCTAAGAAGATGCAGAAATCCCGGCTGTAGTGGTGTGTTAGGCTGTTTTGTCCCATATGTTTTGAATGTTGGATCACCTGGGATACTGTTTTAGGGGGTCTTCCTTGATCAAACCATATTAGTCTAGAAGGAATCCACAGCTTTTTACTTTTTGTGGAAACAAAAATAGAATTTTTCCCCCAGTAACTTGTCCTTAGAAAGGGTCTGTACCTCTTCTCTCTCAAGTCTCTACATTGACTCCTCTACTATATCTCCCAGAACAGTGCTCAATGCAAGCAACACCAAAACACTAGTAACCCTGCCCAGGCTCTTGCCATTGTCCCATAATGGTGAGGATCAGGGTCTTATTTCTTCTTTGTCTCTCTGTCCTGCTTGCTAAGCTCTAGGGTTTGGTTTTGGTGAAGGGACAATGGAAAAGAAGAGATGTAAAGTAAGGGTGATTGACAACTGCCTGTTGCTGTCATAAAACAGTTCTGGAACCACAGACCTGGTGGATGATTAGAGCTGAGTCTCCTGTGGGCATTTTCATGCATCTATGGGAATAAAAAATACAATTTTTGAAGGCCTTGAAGAATTGCTTGTAATTCCCAGCATAAAAATACTATATTTTCTGTAGAATAATTTCCAAGTTAGTATTAAATAATTTGGATTTATTTTATAGCAGAAACACCAGTAAATAGATAGCAAACAGCCATAGTGTTACACTGAGGAAGATCAGAGCTCAAACTCTACCTCTCAGGGTGGGTAGCAGTCCAACTTTTCCACAGCTTACTACAGCTATTTTTGCTTCTCTCTTTTCAGGTGCTGGCTTTCCTGGCCTCTGAGGCTGTGCCTCATGGAAAAAATGTGCCTCAAGTCCTTCTTCCATGAGTGGGTAAGGTCTCAAGGGTACCAAGCCCAAAGGAACTGGGTAATGTCCTCATTTCCACCAAAGGAAGGACAGCTGCACTCAGCATCACATCATGGAATTATAATCCTTTTATGTTAGGAAAGTAAATGAGTGTCTCAACTATGGAAATGAAAGAGTATTGTGAGATATGAGAGAAATTAGGATACTCAGTCAATGTACCTGTCAATGTACCTGTGGAAGTCAATAAACATGATTGTAAGAATATTGCCGCTGAATGGGGAAGAGAAAAGGGATGTATACTTGTAAGTGTGCATTTTGTACTGGATCCTGGTTGGGATAAACAATGCTACCACACTCAGCATCAGGCAAGATTCATTGGGTGAGTCTGTGCTGGTTTGAATAAGAATAGCCCACTATAAGATCATAAATGTGAGTGCTTAGTCATCAAGCAGTGGTACTACTTGAGAAGGCTTAGGAGGTGTGGCCTTGTTAGAGGAAGTGTGTCACCAGGAGTGGGCTTTGATGCTTCGAAAGTCCAAGCCAGGCCAAGTGAGTCTATCTTCCTGCTGCTGCCTGTGGATCTGGATTTAGAACTCTTAGCTACTTTCTCTATCATTTGTCTACCTGCCTGTGTATGCCCCTGCCATGATAATGATGGACTGAACTTCTGAAAGCATAAGCCAGTCCCAGTTAAATGACTTCTTTTATAAGGGTCATGGTGTTTCTTCACAGCTATAGAACACTAAGACAGAGTCTGAAGCTTAACCTCTATTTGTAGCTTTTGTTTGTTTGTTTGGTTGGTTTTGATAATTTTTTATTTAAATTTGAAACAAGCTTGTTTTACATGTCAATCCCAGTTCCCTCACCCTCCCATCCTCCCCTGTTTCCCCCACCAACTCCCATCCCATCCCCTTTCTGCTCCTCAGGGAGGGTGAGGCCTTCCATGGGGAGTCTTCAAAGTCTGTCTTATCATTTGGAGCAGGGCTTAGGCCCTCCCCCAAGTGTCTAGGCTGAGGGAGTATCCCTCTGTGTGGAATGGGCTCCCAAAGTCCATTCGTATATTAGTGATAAATACCGATCCATAATTTTCTTGTTGTTGTTTTTGGTTTTGGTTTTTGAGAACAGTGTGTCATAGGTTCTGAGTAACTGTTTCTAATGAGTTCACTGAAATAGTGGGGCCAGAGGGATGGCTCAACAGTTGAGAGGGCTTGCTGCCCTTACAGAAGACTGGAGTTCAGTTCCCAGTACCCATAGCAGGCAGCTCACAATGGCCTGTGACTCCAGCTTCAGGGGGTCTGATGTCATTACCTGGCTTCTAGGAGCATGTGCGTGCAAGTACTTGAAAGTATCCATGTGACACACACACACATATGTAAACAAATCTTAAAGAGTTGTCATCATCAAAACCTCAGATAAGATAATCTGTGAGCAATTCTAGGAATTTTAATTTGTTGTTTTAGAGATGATCCATTTGACTTTTCTGTTTGCCAACTTTCCCACACTAAAACTGACACTGATTTGAAGTAGATTCACTGTCCTCGGCTATCTGCTAGGTCTCCACATCAGCAATACCCAAAGGACATTGGATAAAGCTGGCCTCTCCGGGACACACAGAATCCAAGCTTCATCTGAGTGGGAAAACAGGACAATGGCCATCTCAATCAGAGAGGGAGGTACCTGCTAGTCTCCCACCCAGTGCCTGGAAGAGCTGCTGGTAGGTGCACACCAAAGAGCTTGATCAGAGCCCCAGTGTAACGACTATCGTTTTTCCACCCGCCGCCACTCTTGTCCGGCAGCTGCGCCGCCAGCCCCAAATAATACACAGAGACTCTGTATTTGATATAATCCTGTTGGCCAGTTACTAGTTTCTTATTGGCTAGCTCTGCCTTAGTTATTAACCCATTTCTATGTATCTTCACATGGCCTTCTCTTACCGGGGAGGCGGCTGGCGTCCAGCACTCTCCAGACTCTCCATCTTGACTCCTCCTTACTACTTCCTATTTCCTCCTTGTCTCCTAGTCCCTCCTATCTTCCTTTCCTATTGGCCAACAGTGCTTTATTATTAACCAGTATGAGAAACATATACAGAATGACATCTCCCATCATCTCCTCTTTTCTGTCTAAACAAAAACAAGGGTTTTAACCTTAACATATCAAAATATATCACATAACAGTTATCAAATAAGAATCACAGTTAACACTATTTAGTCCATTAACATTTAGCAAGATTTGAAGAAAATATTCCATCATCTATCCTATCTTTGTGTATCTAAAGTCTATGTAACTTATCTTTAATACTAAGGAAAACTATAACCATAATTATCTGTCTTCAACTCCTTCAAAGACCACAGAAGGATAATATATAAGCTCTAGAAATGACAGAGACATCTTGCCTTTTCAGTCACCCGAAGTTCTTCTGTAATCTTCCATCTTCAGCCCATAGGCCATAGTATGTCTGACAGACTCTCCAGTAAAGCAGAAAACTTTAAACTGTCTTCTTTATTGGCAGTTTGTCAGTCACTTTTCTCCGTGTCCTGCATACTGTCTCGAAGACTCTTCCATGAAGCAGGATCTCTGTAGCAATGTCCATCTTGAATCAGGAGTCACTTTCCTGTGGGTCCTGCATGTCCACTTTATACAGCATAAAGTCAAACAGTCCAGACAAGAGCAGTATCTTGTCCACATGGCTAGTCTTGCCATATTGAAAGCAAACGTCATAATGCATTTCTTCGATGTCCATCTTCCTTTCTGGTGCAGGTGGTATTGCCAAGAGCAATTATGTCTCTCTGTCACAACAACCCTAAACCACTTTAAATGCCATATTCTGTAGGTCTTTGAAAGGTTTGAAGAATTCCTATCCATCTCAAATACATCTCTGTGTATCTTGAAAAACCTAACTAACTTAACTCTAAGCTTTGACTATCATAGGTAATTATCTATAATCTGTACTACATTATATTTCTATATAAACACAATACCTAAACAAGAGGAGAAATACACATCTCACAAAATTGACATTAAATTGTATCAATAAATGAAAATCGATTCCAAAACAAAGTAATCATATCAATACCATAATTCCCTTTTTACCTTTAAAAATAATTGGCTGTGATCATTACCCATTTATAACCAAGTCCATTTACATGAAAACAAACATTTATAAACAATGTTTGGGAATTTGGGCGTCGTTCTTTCCAAACTACTTCCTGCTGACAGGGGGCGCTGTCATGGGGGGATCCTGAGAAGATGGCAGTAGTCTGTATGGCTGCCTTGTTCAAGCAGTTTTGAATGTTGGATCATCAGGAACTCTGTTTCAGGGGGCCTGGCTTGTTCAAACCACATTAGTCTGCAAGGAATCCACAGCTTTTTATTTTCTGTGGAAGAAAAAATAGAAATCCTTTTCCCCAGTAACTTGTCCTTGAACTTAAATGTTGGAGTCAAAGCATTTTTAAAATATATAAATTGAATTAATGCAGCAGCATTTCCTTTATCAGTTGTTATTTTCTCAGCAGTCAAACAATGTAGAGACAACACAATAGCATACAGTAACCAGATTCTCTCTGAGCTTTTTATCTTTACGTGCCTTTATTACTCTGTTTATTTTACTTTTATATTTTTATTTTTTTGACATAGGTTTTCACTGTGTAACTCTTATCTGTCTTGGAATTTATTTTGCATACCATGTTTACTTTGTAAATCACAGAGATTTGCTTGCCTCTGTCTCCATAGTGCTGGGATTAAAGGCGTGTGTTACAACACCCAGTTCCTCTTTGTCTCTTTAAAACCATTTTATTTTTCTCTCCCAAGCCTATGTATTTTTTTTAAAACACACTGTAAACTTTTAGCACCTTTTCTTAATGTGAATCTGTCTCTACTGTAAATCTTTATCTTTTTCTGGCCATGAGACTTTATCTGTTAAACAACAACATTGTTAAAATGAAAGTCATAGCTGTGTCAGCCTCGGTTTACCAAAGATGGTGGCGGGTACTTTTACCTCCAGCACGGAAAGCTGTGCTCACTGCCTTGGTCTGCGCTGCCACCCAGAAAGCATGCTGCCGGCTTGGAGATGTGGTCACTGCCATTGCCATCTCTCATACACACCAATAAACTGTTAGCAGAGTTATTTAAAAGCTGTGCGGTTTCCTCCTTGTCTCCTAGTCCCTCCTATCTTCCTTTCCTATTGGCCAACAGTGCTTTATTATTAACCAGTATGAGAAACATATACAGAATGACATCTCCCATCACCCCAGGATACAGACACAGACACTAGATGCACTCTGCTAATAACATGGCAGGGCCTCACAATCTGCTGTTGCTGGGTGGGAGGGCATCTGCTCAATACTTCTAGAAACAGACATCTGCCTTTTCTATAACCTATGACATTAACGTATGTAACTCTAGGACAATGGTTCTCAACTGGAGGGTCACAACCTCTTGTGTGGTTGAGTGACTCTTTCTCAGGGGTCACATTTCAGATATCCTACATATCAGATATTTACACTGTGAGTCATAGTAGCAAATTATACTTATGGAATAGCAATGAAATAATTTTTTTGGTTGGAGTCACCACAACATGCAGAACTCTATTAAAGTGTCACAGCATTAGGAAGATTGAGAACCACTGCTCTGGGATCATCGCCTGCTTTAATTCTGAATATACAAGGTACATGTGAAGTCTTAGAATTTGGGGATGGCTGCATGATGACAGCTGGCATTTCTATCTGGTTGTCCTACCACTCTCCTCATCATATCATCCATCTGAACACGTGATATTATATATATATATATATATATATATATATATATATGTGTGTGTGTGTGTGTGTGTGTGTGTGTGTGTGTGTGTGTGTGTATAGGTATATACATACATGTATATACATATACATATACATGTCCTGTGCTTCCTGCACTTGAGTCAAGGGGTCCCATACTGCCCACCTAGAAACCCCCCCCCCACTTTCTGGTCACCTTACACTGTCTTCTGCCCATTACTCTCATGGGATTCCCTGGGAAGCCTTACCACTTGCAGCTCCCCATCAGAATCAGGCAGCCAGTGTGCTCCCCTCTCAATCAGAATGGGATCTAATGACATCTTCGATCTCCATGAGTGAACTGAAAGTGTCCATTTCTTTCCCCTTTGAGCTGCACCTGAGTGTTATGTCACTCATGTGGCACCCACACACACACAGGTGATCCCCCTCTTGGGGAACTGGCACTCTTTCTGTAATCTTTAACTCTCTTTTGTCGCCATGCCATCTGTAGAGAACTGAAGGGACACTGAAGGGGTCTAATGAAAATAGAGCGCTAGGGCCTTCTGTTCTCAGCTTTTCATTGGTCAGTGGGTACCTGGTGCTCTTTGGGGCAGGTCTGTAGCCACCAGGTATCTGGTCAGGGTGGAGAGTCAGAAGCACCTTGTAAGGTATGAATGCCTTCTATACCTCACTAAGCACATTCAAATTCCCTTCCAACTTGTTACCATTTCCTCTCAGAAGCCGGGAATTAACTCTTTGGTTACAATTTTGATAGTCTCGTATCGTAAGACATTTCCACTTCTGCCCTTTGTGGGCCAGCACAACTTGATCATGAACATTCTTCCCATTACTCAGAAGCCACTTCCTGATTACACTGATGTTTTCACCTAGCCTCTGTAGCTCTCTCCCTTGCCCCTATTGCATAGAGAGAGATAAGAGGAAAAACAGCCACTCCCTCTATCTGTACCCAGCCACATCCCAAGGCCTCCGCCACTCTCATCTCTCCTGAGCAGCCTGAGGAAAGACCCTTTGGCTCCTCCATGTTGTTTGCTATCACACACCAGAATAGCAATGGCTCTTCCCTCCCTCCTTCAAAACCAAAAGAAAGAAAATACACTCACATCCTGGACTTGGCCAGGTTTCCAAAATAATTAAACTTCCCTCTCTTTCAAAGAGACAAGTTCCCTGTGACTTCGAAGCTCAGATGTTCAACTCCAGTGGCTTCTTAAGCTTTGTTTGACCTTTCCTGGAGATCTAGGGTTGTCACAGCAGGCTACCTCATGGACCAAGGGACAAGTGTTTTGTCATCTGCTTCCTGTTGTCCCCACAGCAGCTTGGGTGGTGGGGAGGCGTGGTTGGAGATACTGCTGCTAAGGACAGACATGAACTCATGTTCAGGACAGCACCGGAAGGAAGCACCCCATGCATTTCCACACTCAGCCTTTTTGTTAGGATCTGCCACAGTTAGCTTAGACCCTGATGAATAATCTCATCCTTCTAGCCCTGCCTTCAACCTCCACCCCTCACCCTGCCTTTCAGGAGTCTCATCCCAGGCTCTGGTATTGACCACCATTACTTGTTAGCATGTGCCATTGTATCTTCTGTGGGACTCCTTATTACCCTAGGGTAAGTCTAGTGACTCTGCCATTTACCTTAGTTCTTCATCATGAAATAGGGACACCAATTTCTACCTCAGGTCTTTTACTATCTAAAGTGATTCATGCAACATCTTTTGGGTCGTGTTTGCTACAATAATAGACATCAGTGCATTGCTAATGTTAAGTTTTTGATGTGGGTGTTGTGGTTGGATGTGCTTTGAGCATGTCCCTGATGTGTTCATTTGTTGGTCCCATCCTGGTGGTGTTGGAATGGGGAGGGGGCTTTAAGAAGTGGGACCCAATGAGAGATGCTTGGGACACTGAGGATAACACAGAAGTTCTCATGGAACCATAGTTAGCACTCAGGAGGGGTCAAAGGAATGAGCCTGACTCTGAACTGGGCCTTCGATCCTTCACCATGTATCTCCCCCTTCACAGTCCCTCCTATTGTGATAGCTCCTGTCAGAGCATGATCCCAGGGTGTCCAATCTTGCATCCCCAGCCTCTACACATGCTAACTAAACAAAATGCTCTTCACTGCAATATCCCCAGCCATGCACATTATGTTGCAGCAATGGAAACTGTAATAATCGTGGATTTTTTTTTCTCTCCTTGCATATTTACAAGAGATAGTTTACAATAGGGGTGATGTAGGAGAACAGATAAGGATTGACCTTTCTTTTTCAAAACCATTAGAAAATAAACTTCTATGCATTAATATTAAGACTGAGAGACTATGGAAGAATATGTTGGTGCTTGGAAGGACAGGAGGCAGGGTGCCTGCCATGTGGGCAGATTGAACTTCTGGGCTTTATAGTCAAAGATTAAAGTATCATTCAAACTTGAGGAAAAAGAAGACACATGGGAAGTTTTAATAAAATCCAGTGCTTGTTACTATATGAAAAATTAGATTAACCTATGTTCTCCACCTCCAGGACATGCACAACTGCATTTAAAAAATCTAGTAATCCATTTGTATTGATCTCCTTGCTGAGCTCTGCCATTGATTCTGAAGATTCAACAAAGAACAAACCAAATCACATGGGGCTTCCATGCTGCTAAAGGCCAACACAGTGATTTAAAATAAATGGCAACTCTGGGTCTCTGTTTCCAGAAATTTGTATTCAGGGGTTATAGCTCAGGCCAAGGCTTTATTTGTTTTAAAGTTCTTCTTATAAACATTAGCTGCAGTCAAGATAGAGTGAAAATGACTAATAAGGCTGTCATCTCTCTAGTTCCTCATTCTCTCCTGGAGGGACCAAAGAAGGAAGCTCATGAGACTCAGATAGTTCATGAAAATTACAGGACTCATCAGGCCGCTCCCCCAGATTACATGATCAGTGAACAGTTTCTAAGAAAAAGAAATTTCCTCAGCAGAGCTGCCTACAAGTCATGCAATGAGCTCCAGGGATTCTCAAGTCATCCCCACACCGGGTGAACGTTTGAGTGGGTGTGGATATATATATATATATATATATATATATATATATATATATATATATAAAATCTGTCTGTCTGTCTGTCCTATGCACTGTAGGATATTTAGCTTACAAGCCAGGAACACCCCACCCTGTTTATGATCACCAAAAATGTCCCTAGATAATTCCAAATGTCAATAGCTCCCCCACCAGCAAAGGACAACTGTTGGCCTACAGGCTGAGGTGGGAGTGGGGATAAAGGCTGAGGTGGGAGTAGGGATAGATCTGGGAAAGGAATGTATGTCATTTCCCACTGTGCCACCTGTGTGAAGCTGTCTTCACAGAGTCTTGTACTATGGCATTCCCTAGACCCTGTTCCTAGCCTCCTCCCAATAGTGAATGCTCCTTTCTTTCGTAGAACCTGTTCCAGTAGCTCTGTGCCAGATCACAGTCATCTGCCCTTGACAATTGCCCTTTGATTCCTCTAGGGGAGGGTGGGCTGTCTGAAAGGCTCCTTGGTTCTCTGTGATCTCCCTAGCGTGTGGAATGCAAAACACAGGAATAGACAGCTCGGAGACAATGGGAAGGCTCATTAGCAGGGCCTTTGAAGTGAGCAAAGCAGGTATGGAAGCACCTCTCTTCTTCTCCTCATTCTTCCAGAAGCCTATGGTGGCAACCAGCAAGACATGAAGAGGAAAAAAACTGTGACTTCAGGGCCTTAGAGAAGACTGCTTCCTTTTTTAGAGCAAAAGCCAAGAGGACAGCAGAGTAGGTATCTCTCTGGAGGAGCTGAACTTTAGGGATTCCAGCTCATGCTACCATGAGGGCTGATCAGGTAGGAACCCAGCCAGGGTGTAGAATGAAGCATCCCAGGAGGGAGTGGTCAACTTTCCACATAAAGTGACAAATACCAGGCTCAGCATGGGGCCAGCAATTTAAAGAATTAGAGCCTGGCCTTCCACTGAGCTTTCCTATGGTCCCAGGTAAAACTTGTAAGAGGCAAGGGAGAGTCAACACATTTTCCAAATCACAGTTCACCATTTCCAGCCTACAGGCAGCTGAGAAGCAGGCAATTGCAACTCACAGGTCTGCCTGCTGCTAACTTCCCAGCTTGGAGAAGAAGAGAGCTGCTGAACTCATCAAAGTGCAGGGAGTTGTGGGAGGATCATTGGCCACTGCAATCAAAAAATGCCAATTACGATAGCTAGAATATTAAAGGTCTTCTGTTGGGGTGTGTGTGTGTGTGTGTGTGTGTGTGTGTGTGTGTGTGTGTGTGTGTGTGTGTGTGTGTGTGTATTGGAGATTTCTCAGCACCTGCTGTCTTGAGGAACACATGTGGATATCTTCAAGGAGCCCATATGTTCTCCAGGCTATGTGTAGTTTAAAAATGTCATTTGGAGTACCCTCCATACATCTGGAAGCCCTTTCTGTGCAAATGTGAATATGTAAGTAGAATTGGTCTGAAGGGTTTCTAGCTGCCCATGGAAATTTTGCTGTATTTTCTTCCAACAACACTCTAGGAAACAGATAATCAGCTCTACCAGGGTTGCTAGGGATTCGAATAAAGGAAGAAAAAAAAAAAGATATCCTTATGGTCTGTTGCTTCAAATAACATCAGGTCTCTCTTTCAATGTGAGTCTGCTAACAAGAGATGGGGAAGGAGATATAGGTTAAAACCAAACAACTCTTACTCACTGCCCATGGCAATGAAAACAATACAAGTCTCCAGGTAAAAGTTGTCACCCATGCTCATAGGGGCATTAATACCAATAGGCTAGAGGAGCAAGCAGAATGTTATCATCAATGAGTGGTACACCCATGCAGAGGAACATTACTCAACCCTGAAAAAGAAGGAGGTTCTGACAAATGCTGCATCATGGATGAACTCTGATGTTTGCCTTCTCTTGTGTTCTATTCATGGTGAGACACCTAAAATAGTCAAATTACGGAGATAGGGAGTCAGTGAGCTGGGAGGGAGGAATGGGGAGCCAGTGTTTAATAAATTCAGAGTTTCAGTTTGGGAGGATGAAAAAGTTCTGGAGATGGTAGTGATGGATGAACACCACCATCCAGGTATTCAGTACTGCTCACTTGAGGTGATCCAAAGGGACTGAAATGTGTACTGAATGTTGATTAAAAATAAAAACCTTAGGGCTGTGTTTATACAGACCCTGCACAGAGCTCTGCATAGTAGAAAATCACCATTATACAGTAGAAGTTATCCATTGTAAGCAGTAGAGAGGATGCTGTGCAGGCAGGTAGCCCCAAAGAGAGGAAACCAGAGTCAAACACTGCAAAGGTGATAGTGTGTGTTAGAGCCAGCGGGAACTGCACACATGGTGACAGTAAGAATCCGACTTTCTCCACAGTTTCCCATGGGTTTCTGATACTCTGGCTTCTCTCCTTCAGATTTTTCCACCATGGAGACATATTCTTTTCTCTCCCCCTTCCCTGAACCCAGGCTCACAAGGGGCTAGGGATCCTGAGAGAAAGAGGCATAGAAAACTAAACATTTCGGTGATCTGAGTAGGAAACACATTAAGATTCAAGTAATGAGAATTGTGCAGACTTTTACGTGTCCTTTGTGGATCCCCAACTGCCACTGCACCGCATTTCTTGTCATTATCTCTTATTATACCTATATTTATAGACAGCCCTTGATGTCCCCAGGAAATGGGTTTCAGGATTCCCGAGGGTACCAAAATGCAAGGACAGTCAAGTTTCTTATATACACATGATATTTACATAACATGGCACTCATCCTCCTACACACTGGAAATCCCATATAATACCTAACATATATAAATGCCATAGAGTTATTAGGCTTATTATTCAGAGAATAATGACAACAAAACTGAACTCTATTTGTTCAAAATCATATGGAAACTGGAAGTATGAAATGCTCACTGTATACACAAACATGCAAGCACACACATGCACCTACACACACACACACACACACACACACACAGTATACAAGTGGCCCTCAGCTACCATGATCCTACCTTCCCCGGTCTTTCACAACATCAGTGTTTTTTAGGAGAATGGCTGATGGAGTATCCTGAAAGTTAGGTATACCTGGTACTTTCTCACAACTAGATTGGTGTTATTCATGTTTCCTAGGAAGTGCACAGGGATGAAATGGGGGAGCCTTTTCCGTGCCCCGCCCCAGATGCGGTCCATGATGTTATGACAGGACTCTAGGGTTGAGCAGTCTTCTTATTTCACTATAAACTTCCTTGTACTCTTGTGACAGATAAGCCTCTTGTGAAATACTTCAAGAATGGGCGAATTCCCTGCCCTTTACCTATTGCTCACATGTTAGTCTTAGAGCCTGATGATAGGTATTAATATTCAGGTTTCCAGGTAGAGACTTTTCATTTCTTTCTACTTTTGACAGGTAGCATTCTACTACAAAGAACTTGGACCTTTCCTCCCATGTATTTATTTGTTTACTTGACTGAATTCAGCATGCTCCATGGCTGTTATTTAGTCAATATGTTATCATTTGTTCCTGTCTCTTATTTTGCTGGTAGAGTATCCAAGATTGGCCACCAAGAGCCTTTCCTTTGGAGTCTACGTCCTTTCCACATGTCCCACCATCCTGAGACATATTAATTTCTGGTAAAAATATGCCCAGCCCTACTTAGACTCTTCCCAGCCCCATCTGGAAGCAGCCATTTCTCCAAGGCACCCTGGCAGACATCTCCCGGATTGTCTGGACATCAGAAAATCCACCTGTGTGTGGCAGAGGCCATTGGTCCAAGACCATAGACTCGGACAGCATGTTGCTGAGGACTGAGACAGTCGGTATTTGTACAGCTAAGTAAAGAAGCATGTGGTTCCAACAGTAGGAGCTAGGAGTTTGCACTCTCACTATCAACTTACAGGACCTCCATGGTACATATCAATGGCCAACAAACCTCCAGACCAATTATATTCAGTACATTTACTTATTTTCTCAGGCCCCTGTATGCAACCAGTTCCTCAGCATCTCACGTTGTTCTCTTCCTTACCCCTGTCTTAGCTGCCAACTAGTGGGCCCCAAGGGTTTTGACTTCCCTTACTTGATTGGTTCATTGATCTTTTCAAATACATATTTTAAATTTAAACTTAATTTGTTATTATTAGAGTGTTTGTACATGTATAGTGGTGGTGGTGGTGGTGTGTGTGTGTGTGTGTGTGTGTGTGTGTGTGTGTGTGTGTGTTTAATTGGGGGCGGCACACACATGCTATGGCCTGAGTGTGGAGTCAGAAGAGGCTGTCTGGACTCAGTTTTCTCCTTCCACCATGGAATGCTGGGACCAAGCTCAGGTTACAGGTTTGAGCAGCAAGTGCTTTACCTGCTGAATCATTTCCTTGGCCACCAATAAGCATTTTTTTTAAACAAAGAAAAAGAAAGAGTGGGAGGCAAGAACTTTAAATTTGAGCTCAATGACTATGTTCCCAACATGTTTTTTTTTTTTCTCACTAATTTATGGACATGGAAAGAACGAAAAGGTATACCTAAATCTGAGGGGTCAGAAGCTGAGAATATTCTTTAGGGAACTATTATAAGCCACTCCCACCTGTCAGGAAGAACACCTCATTAGATTAAATTATTGCTTCTAGTAATTTTCCACATTGACCACTAAAATAAACAGAATTTTCCGGTTTTTGAATTGCTTGACAGTAACTGCAAAATTGGTCATAGATTTATTGCTAACTTTTCAGGGGGGAAAGTCTATTCTACTTTAATGTACGACAGGGCTGGGCAGAACGGAGGAGGTTATAATACTTCAGTAACAAATAGATCCTGAAAATGTTGACATAATTAATGCTCAGTCCTTCTAGTGTCACATTGAATGTAGCTTGGGTGCCCATCATACTTGTAGCTCTGCATGAGGCCTCCAAGGCTGGGAGAAGGAAAAATGCAGGTGTCGTCACAGGGCCTCCAGCTGAAAGTGGCAGGGGACCTTTTTGATCTTATCTCACAGGTCCAGGAGTGTTTCAGAGTCAGAACACAGGGTGCTTAGTGATCGACAGCAGCTTCTCCAGGACACCTCAATGTCTGGTTCCAAATATGTTGAAATTAGAAGCTTGGGTGGATGGAATCCAAACATGGTTGTAACCTGTTGACTTCTCTGAAGCAATGTTGCCAGCATTCACTTTGATTAGTATGTTAGCACAATTCTGTGCACTTTTAAACTTTAAAGCCTCCCTTGTTTACTTTGGACACATGTATATTATTTTAATTTTTTTCCACCCACATTCATTGCTAGTTGAACAAACCTACATTCAGCACACCCATAAAGCTGGATCTTTTCTTTTTAAATGATGGTTGTCCAACCTTTTGACACCACACATGGTGTTGTTATCTCCATCCATGTTGGGCTACATTCATGGCTATCTTGGGATGTGTGCAGCCCAGGATTGGATACATATGTAGTGTGTTTCTGGAGAACTATGCTGGTGAGATCTCTATAACCTTGCCAGCAAAATTCCCCTTTTTGCTGACCCTAGCTAGGCCAGGAATGGTTCATGGCTGTGCATGTCTTATCCAGCCTGTTGCATCATAAGGGACTCTTCAAAGGGCCTCTTGGACTACATAGGATGGGACTAGCAGGGTTCACACACTAGTGTGGAATGCTACCAAAAAGTGTCCTGAGTTCAACCATAGGAAAGAAGATGCTCAGGACCAAATACCCTCCTCCCCCTACCACCACATCCCCTACATGAATTCACTGAGTTCTACATCCCTTCCCTGGTGGCATGTGACCTCACTGTGCCCTGCTCTCTGAAGGCCTGAGTCACCACTGTGGCAACTCTCAGAAAGCTCCTTGTAGACACAGGGAATAGATAGCACCTTTTAAAAGCCACTGAATCAATGTCAATTGTAGCTTAGGGCATGTCAGGACTATAGAACAGAATAAAATTATATAGGGTGTGAACCAAGCACAGAACAATAGAAAGAGAGGCTGTGTGTTTGTGATTAATAAGAAATATCATGGGCTTTATTTATCCTGGAGATGCGCCAGCTCGTGGGCTGCAGGTAGGTGTGTGAGGCCCTTTGTAGTGCAAGCCAGCATGGCGGTGAGTGTGTAGGAAAAAACCTTCTTCCTTTGACCAAGAAAGGAAGCAAGAGAGGGAAAGTCAGAGCTTCCCTGCATTTCCTCCTTGTGAAACAGCAGGACGGGCCCTGAGTTCTGGCTAGCGTCATAATTTCCAACATCATGAGCAAAAGCTCTCATAGAAAGTCAAAGGCAAGGGAAAGATCTGGCACCCCATCTTATGCCAGTCAGCAGCAGCAAAATGATCCCCAGAAAGCCTCATGTGATTAAACAAGGGAGGCCTCAAGTTCAGCCAGTGTCTGCGCTGTATTACACAGACCATGGTTATGGCCAATATATAGAGAGAGATCTCTAAGTGTCCTCTCCTCACCACCACCAGATAAAAGACAAGAGAATGAAGGGGCCTAGCATGTCCAGACAGCTGATGGAATGCACAACTTGAAGTTAGGTCTTCACATTACAAGGTGTCGTTCCGTTTCCTCTGTGATACTCGGGCTTTCTTGTTCTAAAGTTGATGTCCCAAGACCCAGTACCTCTAGGATTCAGGTCAGAGGCAACTGAAAGGCCAGCAGGAAGCAACAGGGAGGCTCCCAGGGTGTGGAGAGGCAGATAAACTATGAGCTCCCACATATTGGCATCTTGCACAGCATGGGGCCCAGGATGGTCAGGTCTTATTACCTTCTTTCTGGAGAAGCCAGGCACGCCGAACGTTGGAGGTTTTCTGTGTTTGTGTTGGCAACAGATTTTGCTTGTATTTCAGTCATGTACCTGAGAACAGCATTTCGTTTACAGGTCATGACCTTCACCTGTGGTATCTCTGGAACAAGTCCAGGACAGAGTCAGACAATAGATATGTAGAATGTGAAGGGGCCTCAAACAGTGATAAAACATGGAACATTGTTTGGGAAAGGTAAAACCTGAATAAGGTTAAAGTGGCCATCCCTCACAGAGGGATCTGAAAGAAGGCATGGGCTAAAATGAAGGGGAATATGGAAAGATGTGTGGTGCATGACTGAAATCCCAGCACCCAGAAGGCAGAAGCAGGCAGACCTCTGAGAGTTCAAAGCCAGCCTGGGAAACACAGCAAGTTCCAGGCCAGCCGGGAACACATAGCGAGACCTTGTCTCAAAACAAAACTAAAATAACCAAACAAGCAGGCAAACAAACAAGCTAAAAGAACAGAATAGACTGAGAGGAAATTACTGGGTATGACAGACTATGTATCCTAAGACTTCAGAACATTCAATAAAAACAAAACAAAGAAGACAAGTTGGCGAGGCGGTATAATGACACAAACTCCAGGCATTCCTCTCACGCACATGGAGCACTGCACAAAATCTGAGAGGTGGGTGGAGCCTTCAACCCTCACAACCCTGCTTCCTCTCAGGTTTAGAGATGATGAAACAGCCCAGTTGCCTAGAATCACTCCCCATGATCGTGGCACACAGAGCATTCTGGCTCGACTATATCCTTTCAAGCTATGCTGCTTTCTGCATGGTCTCAAAACCAGAAGTGAGAGAAGACAAGCAGGACTCCCATTGGCTCATCAAAGCCTCCTCCCCAAGGGATTTCAATTAGGAGAGAGTCTGCTCAGGTAGAGCCTGTAACCTAAGCTGGGTAGATTAATCTTGACCAAAAAACAGAGAGCTACACTGCATCAATGTCACCTTGAGCAATGAGTGTTCTCCTTAACCTTGTTCAAGCAAGTGTAACAAGTATACATCATGGCTCGCATCTGCCAGTTAACCTGGGGGTGGGGTGGGGTGGTGGTGGTAACATTCACACTGAAAGAGACCAGGAGCCTTGGCTCAGCCACTTCAGATCAGCACCCAGAAGCAGAGGTACAAAGATCAGTATGTTCCAAGCCAGTCTGCGCCACATAGTGACACCCTGTCTCAATAAACACAAATAAACAGGAAGGAAAAGAAAGAAAAATATCAGGACTCCAGGCCTGCCCAGAAGCACAGAGATGTGCTTCATGGCAACTCAGGATGTTAATGACAGTGATAATCAGGAAGCAACCAGTCCTGCCTCCTGCTCAGAACAACCAGAAGCACCTAGAATTTTCAGAGGAGGACCTTCCTTACTGCTCTCATGGCCTGAGTGACAGAACCTGCTAGAAGACAGCAGCAGGGATAGGGTGTGGGCGTTCCTGACTTTCCCTCACATCTCTGTGATCTCTGTTCCTATAAACTTCCCTGAGCCTCCCATCACAGCCTGGGATATAGCAGGTTTGGGGGTATTGAAACTCACAGACCCATTCACCCCCCACCAGCATTGTGGTGCTCGCTAAAGATGGTATAAATTAAAACAGATGGCAGCAGGGAGTTTTCAAAAACATATAATATACCACAAAGGTTCATACTTAAGCTCCATTACCATGAACTAGGAACACATGGGTAAAGCTTGCCTGGTGTTTCCTGGCCCGCAGTCAGTTCAAAAGGAACAGGCCTGGGCGTGCCATCAGCAGCAGGCACTCTATATTCATTCTGGAGTTATTAAATAATAATTTATAATGATTTATACATTAATTTACATGGCTGCAATCAGAAATCTAATTGCACACCAGCCCTGCCTTCTTCTGATACTCTGGTTATAAAGAGGGAGGGGAAGACTATGAAGCAGTTAGTTCTCCGGAGCGTTTCTGTGCAGGCAGAGTAGAAAGCCAGGAGGCTCAGTGCCACTGGGGAGCCTAGAGAACCCTGAGACATCAAAGAGCTAAAGTTGGGAGTTCCACAGGCTCAAGAGCTCATAGACTTAGGCAGCCCAGCTTGGTGCATTCTGAAGACTGTGACCAGTCACAAATCAGCCTGACTTTCAAACCTTTTGTTCCCATGATACCAAGTTGATGAGAATGGCAGAGCCCACTGCACACTGACGTTGACATCCACTTGGGAGGCGGGTATATGAGACTGCTTTGATATTTTGGAGGACTATGAAAACTGCAGAGGTTTGGAAAGACATCAGCTAGAGCATGTGCAGTTCAAGCCAGCATTTCCCTGTCATTAGCTGGAATCTTCTCAGTACTAGTTTCATCTGCTGGGATCTGGGGCTGAGGCCACTGACTTGAGATCCTACCCAGACAGCACTCCCCTTTCCAGCCAAGAACTAAACTACAAAGCACCTCATTCCCCAAGAAACTTCTCTCAAACCCTGAATGACCCACAGTACACAGTGCCTGATCTGTTTATTATGAGGAGGACAGACACAGAGGAAATCTGGAAGGAGACCTCATTTGCCCATCAACTTGTGTGAGTGAATCTCAGGAATGCATGGAGTGTTAATATGTATAGAGCAAAATATGAAGTGTGTGTGTGTGTGTGTATGTGAATGCACACGTGCATGCCTGCACACATGTGCACAGTTGTCACAGGTATGGTAGATATGTAATGTTGCATGTGTGCTTTATGTGTGCCATATGGAGATTGTGTGTCATATATCATGTGTACTGGAGGTGGGAATATATAAGGTATGCATGTAATTTGTGATCCACATGACTCTTGGGCATGTGAGGCACATATGTGGTTAGTGCTGCATGTATATATGGGTATGATATATTTCTGGTGTATGCTCCACACATGTGTGGGGGGGGCTATTTTTGTGAGTCTGGCACATGTGGGATGTGTGTTGCATGCAGCACATGTTTATATTATCTGTTCAGTGTGTGTGTATGCTATGTGTGCTGTGCATACCATGGAGGTGCAGTATGTGTGGGGCATGTGGCATGTTACAGCACGTGTGTGGTATGTGTGCGTATGGCCTGTGTGTGGGGATGACTTGTCAAGTTGTCAGTTCATCCACAAGCAGACTAGTCTTTTGGGTCAGGGTTCAGTAGATGGTGACGGCTGTGAGAGCAGTGAGGAAAAGATAACAGAAGGTAAACCAATGCAAGCAAACAGAGGTTGACTCACTGATGGAAACGTCTCCAAAGACAACACTCTTGAAAAATAAACAATGTGAGCTGGTAGTGAGATCCTCAGGACTCCAGAGCAGCCCTTGGTTGCATTTCCTGGATTCTTTTTCTGTCTTTTCGTTTCAGTAATGTCTGCCATGCACACAATTCTGAAGTGTGCTCTACCGGCTAAGACGGCACCCTGCCCGTGGTCCAGCCCACCCAGCTTCAGATTCAAGGTCTACCTGTGGCTGATTGTCTTCCCTTCCTTTGGAATGGGTCAGCGCAGCCCCCGCTCTGAGCTTGCCATGGAGGGGGTGGTATCAGGGTTACTGCAGGAAGGTCATGGGCATCCTGAAGATCAAGGAGGTGGCCTAGCACAGAAACCCAACACATCACTAGGATGAAGGGGATTTATTATAAGGTTGGACACACAGTGGAAATAGGACCAAAGCAGACTACAGGAATCGCACAGGCAGCTCCTCTGCCTGCTTCCTGGGAGCTGCTCCACTCAGGAGCAGTGTCTTTCTCCCTCTTTATGCTCAGCAAACGCTGTCCAGCCAGCTGCTCACACTCCTCTTTGGCCTGGGAAAATTCCTCCAAGATGTACCAAGGTGTTTACTGCATTTCCCAATAACCAGCCACTTGGTAAATTTTGTTACGTTCTAAAGACTGATTTAACCAGCTTCAGGAATCTAAGCAGTCATTTGCCCTGTTGGGGCTGTGAGGGTGGATTGTCTTTTTGTCCTGTCTGACCAACCCAGAAAAGATCCAACTCCCCAAAGGGTTAGACCAACTAACCCACAGTTCTGGCACCACAGTCAGTTCAATTCTGGCTGACTGGTGACTTACCTGGCCTCATCTCTCATGGTAAAGTTAAAATACTTCCTGTCAAGCCCTAGGCAGAGGTCCAGTGGGGATGCTGGAAGGGCCTCAGACACTTCCTGTTCTGACTCTTGCCACTTCACATTACAGAGCTGAACTTACCCATATTCCTGCATTCTGCACAGCTTCGAATTTCCCTGCAACATTAAATGTGCTGGCCCGGAGTCTCTCTAAAGAAAGGGTAATGTGCCTCTACAGCTCCCTACCAAGGAGGGCCCAAGGAAGGCTTGTCAATTACTCTGTTTACATGCCCCTGGTGTGCAGTTGCTGTGCCTCTCTGGGCTCTGCTTATAAATCTGGTGTGTGATAAGCAGGGAACTGGCAGGTGTTACTGGACTTGTCTTCCCAGTCAGCCTTTCCTACCACTGCTCTGGTTTCTAGGGTAACTTACCCATGAGCCACTCTGTCCTTATGGCCACTCTCATCTCATTTCCCAGAAGAGCATCTGCATCCACCCCGGCACCCCACCTCCACTCCACAAGGGTCCGTCAGATGTTGCCATGAGGATGTGCTTGGGCTGTGCTGGCTCAGTACTCTGGTCTCAGGTCCTGGGAGTGTCCTTGGTGCCAGGCCCTCTGACACAATGTGGTTGCCCCTCTGTTACTGCTTTCCTGTGTGGCTAATGACAGCCTGAGCATAGAGAGACAGCCTGACCTATGTCAGGAGGATGGCGGGCAGTGGCTCTAGACAATGGACTCCAAAGGAATCATATAAGGCAGACAAGAGCTGTACCCAGAAACCATTAGATACTGTCCCCTCTGCTAGCACCCACACCAGGCAGCTCATACCACTCTAGTTCCAGGGGATCTGATGGTCTCTTTTGACTCCCATGGGCACTAGCATGCACATGTCTACATACACATAACAAGCATAGACTAGAAAAAAATAAATCTTTTTTTTTTTAAAGAGCTTTACAGGGACAGGTCACCTTGGGATGTTCCTCACCAGAGTCTTTAGATGAAGTGACTCTAAGAGCTAACACATCACAGCCACTACAATGCCACTGGTGGCTTAGGAATCTCCAGCCTAGCAGGCTGAAGAGTGCAGGATGGGAAAGCGAGAAACCAGTAGAGCTGGAAGGGACCAGAAAGGTTGGGGAAGTGTTCCCTGCTGAAGTGTGCCCAAGCTCTTGTGGACACCTGGAGAAATCTCTGAATTTTTCTCCAGGTCACCCACGGGATAGGTAGCCAAAAGCCAAGTCCAGAATTTCTGAGTCTGGGGAGTTTAAACTCAGAGGAGATCACATGAAGTAACAGCTGTAACACTGGGGGCTTGCTCTTCTGGGAAACCATCAGCTTTGTCACCTTGTGCGTGACAAAGCCTCTGCTATGAGGCTGGTTCAAAGGCTCTCCAATGTTTGTCCCTCGGGTGATCTAGTGATAATTTAAAGACAGACTCTTCCCTTGCTGCAGCACAGGGAAGGAGAGGAGAAACTCATGGCAGAGAGGTGAAGGCTTAGCCTGTGTTTCCACAGCTATTTGCTGCGTGGTAGAATACTTGTGGACACTAAACACTGACTTGGTCCTGAAAGGGGCATTAGTGGCCAAAAAAACTGCATGGAGCTTTCTGCAGTGATGCAAATACTAAACAATGGCTTGTTTGTAGCATCTTGAGGGAATCCTCACCTCCTGACTAGTATCTAACCAGGTGGCATCCTCCCTCTCTGGTGGTACTTGGAAACCATCAGGGAAGCTTCGGAAGCTGCACTTTCTACCCAACCTTGTACTTCTGAGGGGTGAGGTCTGCTTGAGGGAGGTGCTGCTTGGGGGATGCTGTTTTTGTCTTTGATTTCTGTGTGTAGCTATGCAAGAGAGAAGCTTTGGGGTGTGGCCAGGGTGGGAGACTCAGGGGAGCAGAGGCCCAATCCTCTAGCAGTCACTCCTTCTGATGCAATATCAATTGAGTTCATCAGATAATTATAATAATAAAAGTCAGTCTCTCCCTAAATTGGCCCCCACCTCCTGCCCTACAGTTCATTTCTGGAGTTTTTCACTTAGCAATTTCATACTGAGAGCATCTCACTCAACCCTCTACAGATTTTATTTCACAGCGTCTCTCTTCAAAACCAGTAAGAGAAAGAAACTCAGATAAAAGATAGCAGCCTGCCAGGTTGCCTCCAGGTCGAGAGAGAGAGCCTCTCAGCTGTGTGGCACTTGGGGAAGCTTGCTAGGCAAGAGTGAACAGCCCAACTATCTAAACAGGATAGTGAAGTTCCTGGAGATGCTCTGATGTCATCATGGAAGTTCTGCTTAATACTCTGCAGTCTCTAAAACACAGGTCTGTAAGCACGCTCAGCTCTGAAGTCCAGCTTCACCTACAGGTGTCACCAGCCCTTAGTCCTCCTGACTTTCTGTGGCCTCCAGTGACAAGCCATCCTTCTCAGTGAGCTCATCAGCAGCTTGAGAATTCCTACACCACTGCCATTCATACCTTACCAGGCAGAGCCTAATTCATCTTCCTGAGACAGAGGGCAAATGACAGGTGATGGCTCACCCTCCTCCTGTGTCCCCTCCACGTAGTGATGTTCCTGGTTCCTTCTCTGATTCTTCATCCACTTCCATGCCCCACTCAGGTCCTCTACATCTTTTTATAAAAGCAATTTGAACACACCACTGTGTCACTTCATCGTATGTCTTCCTTTCTTCCGGAGCCTGTGGTCACCATGCTCAGGTGTGCATGCTCCCAGTTTAGCTAGTACCTTCAAACATAGACCTTAACAAGCAATGCCTGTGAGCCTGTGCCCTTTCTCCTTAAAATGTCTGTCTCAGTACACCCCACTGGGCCCAAGAATTAATAATCCAAGAGACTGTTATGGTCTTAAGTCAAGAACCAAACCTCAAAAAAGCAATTGTCTCAATAATCCACCATTTTCCTCTATGAAGGTTTATATTGAACATGAGTTTAAGAGTTTTGGGTCAGCATGTTCATTTGTCTCATTTTGGCAACATTTTTCCTATTGAGAAGTACTATAATATAATGGTAAAAACTATACAACTTATTTTTTTTTTTTAAAGATGCCATCCTAGTACCTGCCCTTTACCCTCGTGTGTCTTCTGGCATTGCTGCTGCCTAGCATGCTTGCTGACTAACATCCTTAGCATCCACTATAATCAAACCACTGGCACAATACAGTGGCTCACACATAAGTAACACAGTACTCAGCTCTTGTTCTCCATGCTGTTCCATTGATGTTTGACGTGGCTGGCTAACTACTTCTTGGAATTCCTTATATTGAGTTACACACACACATGCACCTGTTACGAGCAGTTTTTCTGCCAGCCTGATCCCAAAGATGCGTCAGCCCCAAATAACACACAGAGATTCTGTATTAGATATAAAGCTGTTGGCCTGTTACTAGCATTTTCTATTGGCTAGCTCTGTCTTAAATATTAACCCATTTTTATTAATCTAAGGGTTTCCACATGCTCTTATTTTACCAGAGAGAGGTCTGGACCTTTTTCTCCCTCAAGTCTTTATATCTTGAATCTCCTCCTACCTCTTCTCCAATCCTCCTTGTCTCCTAGTCCCACCTATCTTGCTTTCCTATTTGCCAACAATGAGAGAAACATATTTACAGAATGACATCTCCCATCATGCACATGTGTGTGCTAACATGCACATAACAAAAAGCTTACTCTTGTTGCATATGTGTTTGCACTGAGATCTGCAGTACCTATCTCTTCAAATAGATCTAGGCATGAACTGAGATTTGAAATAACTAAAGTCACCTACATTGATCTTAAGGATTCTGGGAACCCCAGACTTTTAGACTAAGTGGAATCACAGCATATCATCTTTGAGGGGTCCACACGTCTTCTGAAATCTGTCTTGGTAATGTCAGGTATGGTCCTCATCATCTAAGGAGCCACAGCCTCCTACATGATTGTGTAATCATAGGTAATACTGGACCATGACTCAATAGAAGACAGTTAACTTCTCTACCCCAGAAACCTGAAGTTTCGAAGTTCTAGTTAACTGTAAATATTCAACTTATTCAGTCCTGTCAAGGAGCCAGTTAGAAAATATTTATGAAAGTTCTTCAGTGTGTCTGACCTCAAGATTAAAAATGTGAATGTTGATTGCTTTGTTTAAATGCACCCTTCGATCTGCAAAGCACAATCAGAGCATTTCCTTTTCAGTCATTTCCCAAGGCTGCTGGCTTCCTGGTATGTGCTCACCAACAGGTGTGAGTTGAAATGCCCAGGAAGAGCTCTGAAAGGAGGATGTTTGCCTGTACAGCATCCTTGGCTCTGAGAGTCAGGAGGACTCAACAGGATCGTTATGTTATTACAGACATGCAGAAGTGAGATGCTTTCCTGAGAATGGGTAAAATGGAGCACATCAATAGGCAGGCATGGAAAGCTGGAGCTGTGAGTAAATATGGCTTGCAGGCTGAGCTCTGATTGCTATCATGGTAGTGCTAAGGTGAGCCTTAAGAGGTGAACAGATCAAGGGACTGGTGCCTTATTCTGGTGAGTTCTTACTCTCATGGGACTGAATTTAGAACTCTGTGAGTGTGTGTGTGCGTGTGCGCACTCCCGTGTGTGTGTGTGTGTGTGTGTGTGTGTGTGTGTGTGTGTGTGTGTATTATTAAAGCAAGCTCACCTATGCGTTTTATAACTCTTGTGCCTTTGTTTTCTTCTGTTTGTTCTTCTGCCACAAGATGATGCAGAATGAGGCCCTTACCAGAGACTAAGCAATTGCAGAAACATCTGGCTGCTCTTGGATCTTTGAACCTCCAGAACCTCAAGCCAAAACCAACTCATTTTCTCGTGAATTATCTATTCTCTCAGGTATTCCATTATAACAATCAGAAAGCCTAAGACCACGATCTACAAAGAAATGCCAGCAAATGTACAGGAGCCAGCATGAGGCCAGAGATGAGAGACCTAGCAGGAGGGTAGAAGGGGCCAGCTGCTTCTACCATGTCTCCTTCCTCCCGCTCTTGTGACTGCCCTTGGCCCGCAGCTTCCCTGAGTATCTCTAGTAACATTTCTTTTTACTGTGGGCTGGTGGAGTTTAACCCTGAAAACCAAACAAACTCTAGCCAAGACAAGCATTGAATTTGTCTTGGCAGTACCCCATAGATGAGGAGTGTGAATGTTGGTTAATTTGTTTAAATCCACCCTTCTGTTTCCAAAGCATGTGAGTCCTCTCTTCAGCGGTTTCCCAAGACTGCTGTGTGGCTGAGTGGCTTCCTGGTGCACTCCTGTCAACATTGGCAAGAAGAGCTGTATGAACAGAGCATGGAGGAGAAGGTGTGAGTCTTCAGGACCATTCAGCTCCTAGATTTCTGATTATTTGAAATGGCATAGGTGGTGTGGCTACCAAGCCCCTTATCTGCCAAAACCAGCATCTGGTTAGATAACCACTGGGAGTTGGGTCTTAAAAGCATTCAGCAGCTTCCCACCTTTCCCATTTCCTCTGACATTTAAATATATAGTTCTGAGCCTGGGTAGATTCTTCATGGGTACAAAGACTCTCAGGTTCCCCCTGTTTTTCTATAATTGAGAGGCTTGAAATTTGGGGGAACTTGCTTTCTTTTCAAGAAGGCTTAGAGGCAGAGGGGAGGAAGTTATGATAGTTTCTAGACTAGAACAAGGACTTGGAGTTGTGCTGGAACCAGGGCTCCAGTTGGCACTCTTACCCATGCTCTGAGAACTCATGGGTACATGGCAAAAATAGACTCTGAACAGAGAAAAGGAACCCAGGCCTTCTCAGTGATGTGTACCCATCACACTGGTCAGGCTTGAGCCTGGCAAAGCCTACATCAAAGCTCATTGGAGCACAATGAATTCTTGTTAGTTTAGACAAAGTGTCTAAATTAAAGGCCACAGATAAACTCTCCACCACACTAGCCGAATTATAAATAAAGTTTTGTCAGAAAGGAACTGCATCTACTTGACTTTGAGTGGTCTGACTGTTCTGAGATCCACTGCAGGGCCTCAGTCTCTGAGACAGAAAGGGTACAGTTGATAGAGTTTAAAGAATCGCCAACCCATCTTTTCCAGAGTTTTCTAGCCCCCTTTCCAGGCCTACATTGAGTAATGGGCATCATCAATATTTTACAGGTTTCTAGCACTCAGAACACCCATAGTGAGTTCAGTTCAGGAGAATGATAAACATGTTATCAGGGGCTGTGACCTTGACCCAACACTCACAGCATCTCAGAAAAGCGGGACCCCTCCTCAGACTCCCTAGTGTTTCCAGATGAGCACAGCTGCAGTTCAGCTCAGCCAACACTATCAGACCAGACGGACATGTTCAAAAAGTAAACCACAACAAATCTCAAAAGCTTCCAAGGCCCTAGATGCACACATCATTCCAATATTACTAAGAATCCAAGATGGGGATAACCATTTGTGTTTTCCTTGCCTTCAAAGAGGGGGAAGTTAAATAAGAGAAAGATTATTAGCATGTATGTAGCAAGGACGCATGATGAAGCAACCAGAAAGCAGAGGCAGGAAGAACTCTGGCTCTCTGCCATAGACTACTTCCCTAAGTAGTGGAGATTCACTTTACCTGGGTGATGATGAAGAAAGGACATGCAAGAGAGAAAGGCACTTCATCAAATGCACCTCAGGATGATGAGGGGCAAAATGCCGGCAGCAGATTCACTGGTGTTCCCCAGCTGTGCGCAGATTCCTCTGTGGCCCTGTGCTCTGCAGCATTTGTATGACTGAAAAGCCTCTGTGAATGTAGCCAGATCTGGAGCTCTGGTCTTCACACATGGAAAGCACAAGCCTTGCTGAAGTGACACACTCATGACCAGGTGATGGAAAGTCACCCTGCCTTGCAAACAGCAGCCCTGATCAGGGTCAGACTGGGTGGACTTTGTTCTTGGAGTGAGATTTGAAGGCAGAAGTCTGGCCCTTAAGGATACAAGCAGGACGGACATGATCACACATTTGTAGTGGTAATGGTGAAGAGTCCATCCATGCCACTGGAGATGAAAAGAAGTAAGTATTGAGCACTCTGACTAGGGGAGCACAACACTGGAATGGAGAAGGATGCAACACAAAACATAGCCCTGTAGACAAAATGTGAAGTCACTGACAAATTGGACTACCTGAAGTTAGGTATACAGCATGACTGTTTGCTACATACACATCCTGTGATAGGATCACCACAGTCTATCTCATTTACCATCTAGTTACTCTCTTGTCAGTTTGTTTACAGTGAGAACACCTAAGCAGACATCAAGTACATAACTCAACATTATTAATTGGTTGCCGTGTGGTGCATCCCCTCTCTTGAGCTTCCTTAGCAGGGAACCACAAGTCTGTGTCTTTTCACCAGCATCTTCCCTTTGCTCCAACTCCAGCCCTGGCACCCACAGTTCTATTGTATGGATCTGACCTCTTGGTTCCCATATGAGTGAGGTCATGCAGTATTTGTCTTTCCTATATCTGGCTGATTTCACTTTGTATAGTCCCTTCTGGGTTCATCCATGTTATTGCAAACAACAGGATTCTCTTTTTGTTGCTGAGTACATATCCATGCATTATAATTTCTTTTTATGTGTGCATGCATGCATGTACACGTGTGTGTGTGTGTGTGTGTGTGTGCGCGCGGCTGCGCGCGCACGCCTATGTAGGCTGGAAGACAACCTTGGTTGTAAAACTCAGGAATACTATCTTTCTCCTATGTGATAGGGTCTTTCTTTGGCCTGGAGTTCGCCAGTTAGGCCTGCTTGGATAGACAATGAACTCCAGAAAGCCTCTGTCTCCCTCTCCCTGGGGCTGGGATCACAAACACACCACCATACCAGACATTTTTGCTTGGGCTCTGAGGATCCAACTTTTCACGCTTACAAGGCAAGCACTTCAGTAACTGAGTCACCCCCTACCTTTCTATTACAGTGACCATTCCCATTACTCTGTCAGTGTAGAGCCAGGTTGTTTCCACCCCTGGCTATTGCAAAGACCTTTCACGAATGCAGACAATGCTCTTTGCGACTGTGTGCTGTTCCCATTCCCCTAGAAGGGAAGAATTGTAAGAATTTGATTGTGAGTTAATGCCTGTCTTAGTTTGGGTTTCTATTGCTGTAAAGAGACATCATGACCACGGAAACTCTTATAAAGGAAACATTTAACTGAGGGTGGCTCGCTTACAGTTTCCTAAGTTCAGTCCATTATGATCATGAAGGGGAGCATGGCAACGTGAAGACAGATGTGGTGCTGGAGCTGAGAGTCCTACATCTTTCAGGCAACAGGAAATCAACTGACTGTCATATCCAGGGAAGCTTGAGAAAAAGACCTCAAAGCCGCCCCCAAAGTGATGCACTTCCTCCAATAAGCCACACCTCCTACGTGCCACTCCCTTTGGGCGCCATTTTCTTTCAAACACCACATTGCCTATAATTCTCTAATTCAGGAAGTTCACTGCTCTTTGGTCATAAAGACACACTCTTTTAAAAATAGAAGACTCTATTGTTCATGAGACACAGCTCCCAGGGGCACATAACTCCACAGAGAGTTTTCTCAGCGTAGCCTCCATGGCTTCTATATCACACACTCAGTAGACCTGGGCAAGAGAATTGCTAAGAAGGTTGAACCTGCTGTGTATTTGTCAAGATGATTGAACTTGGTTAAATAATATGGGATACAGCAAGTCAAAAGCATAAATGTTCATGATTTGGGGAATAAAAGTATTCAAAATGTGAAAAAATATGGATATTTTACCCAGTCTCCCTCCAAAAGCAACTTAAAAATGAGGTTCACTAACTCATTTCCCAAATCAATGACTACATTGCAACCTTTCCATAAATGTGTTCATATTGTGATTTATATTAATTTGTGCTTCTGATGAAGACTAATCTTTTCATGTCATGTACAATTATAGGCATAACCACTAACAGTTGTGTACTTCCACACACACACACATACACCGATTGTCGTAACTTGTTCCTCCACAAGGAAGAACTTGTAAAGCGTTGCTGAGAGGTCTCTGCCCTTCAGCTGCCTCCTGCTGCTCTGTTGCATCCTAGCTGGCTCATTTTGTTCTATCTTTCCCACAAATACCCAGTACTTCTGGGAACAGGGAGGCTAGCAACAGTCAGAAGCCAGGCCTGTCAATCACAATATCACACCAAAACCCAGCTCATGAGCACTGGTCAGGCCTGGAAGGAAACAGCCTATTGGAAAAAGCCAGCACTTTATCACAAGTTACACACCCTATGCTAGTTCCATGATACATGCATTACATATACCAGAAATGTTTGCCCAGCAGGGAATGCAAAACCAACCACCAACCGACGGTGTGTTATCTTATGTAGAAGTCAGTCGTGCTAGCCTACTGAAGGAAAACAGAAAATATTTCTCCTGTGCCCTGATTTAGAAAGCCCTGATAATGTCTAATCAAAGAAAAAAAGATAAGCAGCTCATGTCACGAAACTCCCAGCTAGGAAACCAGGATGGGAGCTCTGCAAAGGGTCAAGGGGAAGGAAGAGGGGGAGGAAATGAAGGGACTAGTCTTCAGCAAAGTGACTTCCCCTGATGGTGAACCCCAAGATTTGCTGCCATCAGTGCCCAAGACACCAGGTTGTAAAACTAGAGCTGGCTCAGAGTGGACTCTCTTGATTTTTCACACAATACTGACACTTGGAAATACACACCCCCACCACCTCCAGCCTACTGCTTATGTAAGAGGAGGGTCAGCCCCACTGAGGGTAAAGAAGCCTGTCCCTAACCCACTGAACCATAGAACCATCTCCCTGATAATCCTTTCCCTAACACCGCCTGACCACCCCTAAAAAGGTTTACCTTGGAGGTGAGGACAGAGTGCTGCTTGCACTGTGCATGCCTTAACTCGTGTGAGCATGAAATGTGTTGGCCACTGGTTCTCCCCTAGAACCCATGCAGTCTCTCCACATGTCCCTCCCACCCAACTTCCAGGAAGTACCTCAAAGGGAACATCAACTCTGAAAGGTGCAACTTTGAACTCTCATCTTTAATAAGCCATTTTAAACTACCACGGTGCCCTTCAGCTATTCTTGTCAGTTGAAAGCCCTTGTTTGTTCAAGGCTAAGGCAGTGAACGCAGGAACCTGCTCGATGGCAATGGTGACCACGAGCACAAGTTTACCCTATAGATCAGCCCCACATTCTCACAACCAACTAGCAGGCACCACGTAGGCAGAACACATAGACTGATAGTCCAGTCCCAAAGGTCATTGCCATGAGTTTCTATTTCAAACATTTCAGCCTACGAAACTAAAAGATACTGAGATCTAAGATACTAGGGCAGAGGGAACCAGGCAAGAGTGGGGAAAAGAGACTAATATTTACCCCCACTATCAGGAAGAGATTAGTCTACCCTCTGGTACACTTGGACATGGTGATTGCTCAAATGTTTACCTTTTTGTTTTTAAGTTGCAAATGCTGTACCGACCAGTTCTGAACACACTTGCATTAAAACTGCGCTGCCATTTGAAAACTGATCAAGAGATGCCAAGTCCTTGTGAGTGAGAAGAGCTGGAGTTCATGGAACTATTAGGGTAGATTAAATGAAGCCTAATAGCACTTAGAACTTCAAAGTACACAGACCCATTAACTAATTAATCCCCACCATTCCCCTTCAGGTACATAAACAGCTATTATCCTTCCCTTACAGTTGGGAGATGAGGCATCTCCCTGGCCGCAGATGATATCAGGGTTTAGCGAAGATGAAGGCTTGCTGTTCTCTCAGCCTTTCTTGGATGCTACTTCTTTTCAGAGATTTGTGGATGGGTTTCAAGTTCAGATTTCAGAGATTTGGAATCTTGGCCCGTCCAGTGACTGCTTGTGACAATACCAAAGGGGTCCCAGGCTGCTTAAAGCCGTAACCCATTGGGAAAACGGAGAGGCAGAGCCATCGGCTAAGGAGTGTGACTGAATAACTGGTTTACCAAATTATTAACCATCTAGTAAATCTGGAGGGAGAGCTGAGACTGTTGTGACTCTCTAAATCTGCAACCTTTGGAAGCCTTGCTATGTCTTTTTGTGCTGACCAGTGAATGTCTCTAAAACCTCACGGAGATAACACATCTTTTTAGACACACACACACACACACACAGAGAGAGAGAGAGAGAGAGAGAGAGAGAGAGAGAGAGAGAGAGAGAGAACAAGCCTGCCAGGTCTGCCTGGAGCCACTGAGGTAGCAGGGAAGAGATCTAAAGTCCACAGAAGCAGCAGGAACACACAGCAAGCAATGGCTCTGCCAGCCAGCTGTGGGGCAGAGTTCTCTGTGCCTCAGGCTTTGCGCTGCACAGAGCAATGGGGGAAAGGGGGCTGGAGGTGCCAGGCATTCTTGTGCTCAGGGGGCCCTCCCTCCTTCTGTACAAGCTGGGGTCACAATTCTTCTGCTGCCGCCACATTGTTTTCTCTTAAGTTTTGTTCTGATGAAGTCCCAAAACTCCACTCCAAGGAAACTTCCGGGAAGTGGGTGATACTTTCTCATGGGAAAAAATGATAAAAATCGGGGGGGGGTTTAAAAGCACATAGCATCAAGCTGGTCACATAGTCAAACAAGAATAGTCATGAAGGCCAGGATTAAACAACCACAAACCTATGACCTCATCTGTAGAGGAGGTGTAATGGCGGAGGCCTCTCTGGTCACATGAAAGGGTCAGGGGGACCGGCCCAGGGGAGTGCAGCAGTGTCTTGCATTTAGCAAGTACTCACAGCTCTCATTAAGTATGAGCTACAGACAAGCTTTCTTCATGTGCTGTTGGCTCTGAAGAGTGTCTGAAGGTGGGTGTAACTATTATTCCAATTTTAAATGAGACAGTAGAGGATCTGGGGAGATGGCTCAGTGGCAAAGGGCACCTTCTGCTTTTGCAGGTGACCCAAATTTGGGTTCCAGAAGCAGCATCAGGTAGCTGACAGCCACCTGTGATCCCAGCTCCAGGGGATCCGATGCCCTTTTCTGGCCTTCACAGGTACCTGTATTCATATGCATATATACCTCCTACAGACACACACACACACACACACACACACACACACACACACAGAGAGAGAGAGAGAGAGAGACAGAGAGAGAGAGAGAGAGAGAGAGAGACACAGAGAGAGAGAGAGAGAGAGACACAGAGAGAGAGAGAGAATAAAACAAATCTTTAAAAAGGACATGAACTGATTGAACTGATGTTTTGCTGCTGAAATGTGTATTTATTCGTGTGTGTGTGTGTGTGTGTGTGTGTGTGTGTGTGTGTGTGTGTGTGAACACTGAAAAAGATTTAAAGTATTTAGGAAAGGGTCTAGAATTAGATAATGTGCTCACCCATTCCCACCACTGAACTGTCCCATTTGCTCTGTATCATTCCATTAAACACTTAGTCAGGTAGGAGAAAAGGGGAAAGCCTTAGTCTAAAGAGCATTACTTCAAACACTCCACTTCCTGGGATGTGTCCTTTAATGTTAAAAAGCAGGACAAGCCTCCTGATTGCCCTGGACCTCCTGTGCCTGCCTAAGATGAACATGAACTGAAATAAAGATTCTAGAGTCACTGTAAGTCTATATTCATCCTGTCGTGGGGTGGTGGGCTTTGTTACTGGTATTCATTTCCAGCTTCTTGGGGTGTTTCCAGCAAGTGAGGCTTGCCAGGCAACAGTGATAACCATGCTTTGCTTTGTGTGAGGTTGGTGGTGATTGGGCTGTTGTTGTTGCTGGGCTGTGTTGCTAAAGTGTGTATTCACAGAGACTCAGAACCATGTATACAATCCACAGGATCCAACTCATTAACTGGCCATGCAGAGGCTTAAAAATTGCTCTGCTGTGATGCAAAACTTTCAGCCCTACTTCTCACAACAGTGTTCCATGCCAGACCACACACATCCCAGAAAGCATAGATTGCCACAGACTGTCCCTGTCCGTCCCTGTCCCAGACTATCACATAACCCCATGGAAAGAGTTACGTGAAACTCGATATAAGCAAAGTGGGCATAGAATTAGTTTGCCCCTTAGGCATTTGAATTTTCTCTACAGAGATCCTCTAAGTAGTACAGATCTCTGTGGAGCTGGGGTATAGAGCACTTACTGACACATCCTCCAGCACTGGGGCATGTGACCTCTGGTGACCTCTGGCTTGTACAAGTGGGAGCTGGTAAGAATTTTCACACTGCCATTTTCCACACCATGGGAAGTGGCTTCAAAGGGAAACAGGACAAAAGCCTGGCCCTCGGGTACCAGTTCCTTTACAAAGCATCACTCTAGAACCTGCTGTCCCTACCCTTTGGCATGTACAGTAAACAACCCCCAACCACTTGCCCTCGGGGAGTGTTTTAGAACTACCAGGGACTGGTACACTGGAGTTTCTCCTGTAAACCTGCCGGCTTTAACTTTAGATTGCTCAGATGGTATCTCAGGGTTGCTTACTCAGAGCTAGTATTTCCTTATTATTTGAAAACTGTTTCTCCTTCTAAAGTACGTATTTATTTACTTTGTGTATGTATGCATGGGAACATGTTCTTCTCTTATTTTTATTAATTATTTGGTAACTTCATACAGTGCGTTTTGGTCATACTCACCACCCTCACCCCCACCCTCACTCCCCACCCCTGCAACTCCTTCCCCTTACTCCTCCTAAATCCAGCTTACCTCCCCGCTCCACCCTAACTTCGCTTCCTTATTTATGTACTTTTAATAATCTATAGGCTCCAGTTTGTGGTATTCATATACTCTGGCATGTGGAACCATCCTCTGGAGTGTGGTTGACCCACACAGACCTCACTCTTAAAGAAAACGGCTTTCCTACAGTCCTCCCCGGCCCGGGCTCCGACCACTCCACTCCCCTTACAGTGGTCTTCGGGACTTGGGGAGATGGATTTATGGATGGACATCCCACGGACGCTTACTCTCTGCATTTTGATTAGTTGTGAGTTTCTGTGTTAATCACCAATGGGACCTGAGTATTGGGGGAAAGGTGACTGTAAATGTCTCATTTGTGGCTGAGCAGTCCACTGCACAATGACATCTGATGAGGTCCAAGAGCTCTACTATTCTGTGGGTACAGAAACACAAATGCAGAAGGCAGTTTGACACTCTGTTCATTTAGCAGAATAATAGTAGTAGGTCTACCCTTGGGACCTGCAAGTTTGGAGATTTTGTTTTATTCCTACAAATACCTCTTTTGCCTATACTTAACCTTTGCCTTAGTGTTCTGTTGCTGTAAAGAGACACCATGTCCATGGCTACCGTTAGAAAGTAAAGCATTTAGTTGGGGCTGGCTTACAGTTTCAGAGGGTGAGTCCATTGTCAGCATAGCAGGAAGCATGGTAAGAAAAGAGGAGCCTCCGGTCCAGGCTTGGGCTTCTGAAACCTTAAAAGCCACCAGCCCCCATTGACATCCTTCCTCCAACAAGGCCACACACCTACTCTAAGATAACTTTCAATTGGTGCCACTCCTTATGAGCCTGCAAGGGTCATTTCAATGAAACTACTACAACCTTGTTACTCAGGGTGGGTGATTCCAGCTTTTCTGTGTTTGCATATTTTACCTCCATAATGTTGTCAGGGAGCTGCAAGCTCAAAGGGTGTCAGCTAGGTATTGGCAAGAGGCCTCTGTGCTGTGCCTTCTCTGATTTGTTCTCAGAGGTGTCTGACCTTTGCTATGATGGCTACAAGTAGGACTGATAGCTCCCAGTTCCTACCTCACTCCTTACTCTCTTTCCCATCTGAAACCCTTACAGCCATTTGTCTTGCAACCCGGATCAGCATCAAGAAGGACCCTTGTAGACTTTTCTTTGGTACTTAGCTGTGTTGGCAGAAGATGTTTGCCGTTATCTGTGGATTCCTGGAAGCAGAGAGCTTACCTGGAAAGCATTTTTGAAAGACAGAGTGCCAATTTCTTTGACCTTTGGCCTCTCTTTTCTCTGAAGTTTATTCAAGAGTGAAGTCAGGGTCGCTGCCCCATCTGAACTCACAGAGAGCTTCACCAACCTGGCAAGGTCACAGAGACAAGCTCCATGTCATTGGCCACTCTAGTGGCTCACCATGCTATGACAGGCAGTTTAGCAGCAAACCGAGGAGCTGAGGCAGGGTCGTTTCAGCTTCTAAGGCAACTGTAACACTTCAAAATGCAAACTATTCAGATTGCCTATGGGGAGCAGGGTTCATTCGCCACAGAAGTAGTTCTGTCTCCTGCAGGAAGATGTAGGATGGACATCCAAGCTCAGGACTTTAACCCCTATGCAAAACCAGATACCAGTTTCAAAATAACTAAGATCTGACTCCTATGCTGAGGAACCAAATTTGCCACCTCTTGCCTCCTGCCATGTCTTCTCTTCCTCCCAAAGCTGACACTCCAGCATTATCAAAAGTGATTCTGGGGCTGGAGAGATGGCTCAGAAGTGAAGAGCACTGGCTGCTCTTCTGGAGGCCCTGAGTTCAAATCCCAGCAACCACAAGGGTGGTTCACAACCATCTATAATGAGATCTGGTGCCCTCTTTTGGCATGCAGATATACATGCAGGCAGAACACTAATAATAAATCTTAAAAAAAAAAAAAAATGAAGAAGTGATTCTTACAGATGGTTTCTTCCTGAATCTTGGGCATACTTGAAAGCAGGGCCAAGCTTTTTTCAGCGAGGTTTCCCAGGGCCAGCCCTCCCTTGCCTCGCTCCTGATCTCTGTGCCCAACAACACACATGCTGTCCCCTGTTCCTGTATACTCATCTACTTCTCCTGGTAACTGGGAGAAAAACTGACCAGAATCCTCTAACACGAGCTGTGATCTCATTCACACATGGGAAAGCTTATTAAATGTCCTTGTTCAGACACCTTGGGTAAAATGAAAGTGGATTTAAAAAAACTCTGGTCCCCAAGGAGTCTTCGCTCCAATGACTAATCACCAAGACCGCTACTACCTCTGTTGAACACTTGCTGTGATCTGGGCTCCGTTCCAGCTGAGGTCCTTTCTAACTCCCAGGCTTCCCTGCAAGTTGAACCAGTGGCCTGTTTAACAGATGAAGCTGGGCCTCACAGAGAATATGGAAGCATCAGTGACTCATTCCTGCCATTCTCTTTCACTGCAACCCCACTCCAAGCAGACTGCCCAGGGTGAGACTTCATCAGCCTTTTCTCCCCGTCTTCCCACAAACAATGCATTCCTTGTCACTAAGGCTCCTGCTGCTGTCACCAGCTGTCCCTTCCTGTGTCTCCACAGAGCATCTCCCAGGCCTAGGTCTCCTCGGCTCTCAGCAAAGCATCAGAACATCAAGTAAGCAGCAGTAGTGAACTACCAGCCATTATACCTCATGTGAGCCTTGCTCATCTTTGTCTTTCTGCCACCCCTGACTCTCGACCATCTGCAGGGAGGAGGCCCCCTCGGAGGCACAGAGATAGCTCAAGGTTGCGCAAACACTGCAAACTTCTTCTCTGACATGGTCTTGTTTCACCAATATATTTGCTGACAAGCCTGTAAAATGCTGACTCATGCAGCTGGATGGAACAGCCTGACCAAAGTAAACAGGGCGATGTAAACATGTAAAGTGATATACAATAAAACAAAATATGAAAACAAAGTGTAGCCTTGCTTCTCAAGCCAATTCTGGAGCTTTCAGCTAGTGAAGTCTACCAGGTACCTGAACTGTTTGCCTTGTCTAAAGCACTGTAGTTTTAGTGTGGATACAAAATTCATCTAAAGACCTTTCCTGACAAGTCATAGTTAAAGCCTAGTTCTCTAGATGAAGGTTGATTAGATCTGTAAGCACATCTGATCTTTTCAGGCCTACTAACCCTGCTCTTTGCTACTATTTCAACATATATACATATATATATATATATATATATATGTATGTATGTATGTATGTATGTACGTACGTATGTATGTATATATGTATACATACACACAGACACACACACATACACATATATATATGTATATACATATATATACTGAACTGTATGTATACTGAACTCATCTGTACTGAACTGGTCAGTGGCCATTTCAATCATGAGAGAGAAAAAGAAAATAAAAGGGGAAAAAGCTCATTTGTGTTAGCTTTCTGTCAGTATATCACAAACTCTGGAGAAAGTTCATTTATAAGAACTGTTACTCTTGGCTCACAGTGGTTCCTGACCATGATCAATTAGTCGCTCCATTTTGGGCTTGTGAGGGCAGCACATCATAGTGGGAGTATGTGCCAGAGAGATGCCACTCACCTCATCAGTCAGTCAAAGGACAGAAAGAGAAGGCACTGCAGTCCCCAAATCCTATCAAGGACACTCCTCAGTGATTTTCCCCAAGGACCCACATCCTAATGCTGCACTACTTCCCAATGGGGACATTGCCTTTACCACACAGGCCTTGGAGAGACATACACATCTATACCATAGCATTTTTCTTCTGTCCCATTTCCTGGTGTGCAGATAATTCCTGTTCTCTTATTGCCTAGATAGAAAACAAAAACAAAAACAAAACAAACAAGCAAAACAAAACAAAACAAACAAACAAACCCTGCATTTTAAAACTGTGAATACATCCAACATCCCACAAATCATCTTAGAAATACATATTAGGCCAGGCGTTGGTGGTGCACACCTTTAGTCCCAGCACTCGGGAGGCAGAAGCAGGCAGATCTCTGTGAGTTTGAGGCCAGCCTGGTCACCCCTTCCCTGTTTTGGCCCTCTGCCTGTTTCTGGCTGCAGTCCCCTGAGTTCAGGCAGCCATTCTCCTTCACTTCCCCAGATGGTCTTTAATACCAGATTCAATACCTAGATCCTCTCCCTTGCCCTGGCCCACAAATTCTAGTCTATTCTCTAATTTGCAAGGAGCGGCAAATGTTAGGAATCTGCAGAGCTTTTGTTCTAAGTGATCTGGTCTGTGGAAGAGGCTGCTGGGGAGCCTAGGCAGGAATGGAGCCAGGCCAAGGTTTCCTCAATTCAGCTCCACGGGTGGTCACAGGATCCTTCACCAGGTCTGGGTCTTTGCAGCTGCTGTAGTTATTTGCTAATAGCAGCTGGCAGTAAAGAGATGCCTCATAATGCTAAGTCACACAGTTCATATCTACTGCATATAGGAGACAGGGCAAGAATGCAGACTAAGGCTTTGGAGAATTCACATACACATACATCCCTGGGTCCACTCCTGGGTCACAGTCCAAATCTCCAATGTGCTCGGGGCCTCTGACAAATCTAGTCAGAGCTGGTTTAAGCAGCTTCCTTTTCTAGTGCTGTGAGTGCTCTAAGTGGTATGACACTTCCTTATTTGTGTCTGGAATTTACTGTTCTTTGAGCTTATTGGATAATATGTTACAGTTGCCAGATTAAAAGGAAGGCCTAGTGCACTCACCTAATTCTATTACAGCAGTACATCATGCAAGTTATTCTGTGGTTGTTCCCTCGAGTCCACACTGACCACCTGTTTCTCACAGCATGTAGGACTGGACCCATTTAGTGGACGAAGATGCAGCTCCTGCATAACTCAGCACAAACTGGCAGTCAGCTTCACTCTGCTTAAGATGGGGAAAACATGCTGGCAAACAATGAAGAGTGGCAATGTGGGATTTTAAAACTTAGTGGACATCAACAAAACTGATGCTGTCCACTAGCAAACAGAGAACACAAGACTGTATTCCTTCTATGCCCCCATATCCATGGCCAGTTCCTACCTTTAGACCTGAAGAACTCAGTGATCCCTGAGAAGGAGATCCTTTGCTCTGAGACTTATTCCACATCAAGTTGTAGCCTGAAATCCAACCAAAAGATGCTCTGGTGATCGCAGACTCTGGACTGTCTTGTCATGAGCTTTATCCCAGTGGCCTCAAAACTCAAGCTCTCACCTTTTCCAAACCCAAGCCCCTCGGCATCCCCCAGGCGCTGTTCTTGGGGGGTAGAAGCCAGAGTTTTAAGTGAGCACTGAAACAGTGAGCTACATGCTAACTAAGCCTTGTCATTCTTCTATAGTTTCCTTTAGAGAGACTTACTATACTGCCCAGCTGGTATTAGTCTGTAGCCCAAGTTCAAGGACTTGAACCTCTGATCCTCCTGCTCTAGCCTCAGTTTCCTCAAGTAGTTAGGATTACAGTCCTATGATACCAGCCCTGTCACTGACATCAAAATCTGGTCTCCAATACTCTAGTGCCCTCACCCTGAGTCTGCCCTGACCCTTGCTGTAGCAAGTGCTTTTCCAATTTTCTTTTGGGATTACCAGCCTCCCAATAATAACACAGAGACTTCTTATTAATTATGAAAGCTTGATCTTTAGCTTAGACTTGTCCCCAACTAGGTCTTATAAATTAAATTAACCCATTTATATTGATCCATGGTCTGACACATGGCTAGTTACCTATGCTCCATAATGTACATCTGCTTTCCTCAGTGTCTTGCTGTCTTGCTGTCTGTCGTCTCTCGCATGCCTATATTCATCCTGAGTTCCTCTCTCCCCAGAAATCCCACCTAATTCTCTCCTGCCTAGCTATTGGCCATTCACCTCTTTATTAAAACAATCACAGTGACACATCTTCACAGCGTACAAAAAGATTATCCCACAACACCTTGCCCTTTCTGTACTACAGCCAATCAGAGTAGCCTTCTTTTCTGCATATGTCAGAGAGATCCTCTTAGTTCTTTCATGGGGCCTAACTATGTGTGGATTAAGCCCTTCATTTGGCACTTGTAGGTCTCTCGAGGATTCCGTACTTAAACTGGATTTTTTCCTTGTAGCACTGCATCCATCCTTTGGTGTTTTGAATTCCCTGCAAGACTGTGAGGTCTATGAGAGCAGATTAACCTGTCTTCTTCCTGCTGCATCCTCTGCAGCTAGTGCTGGGAAGAAAGGTGTTTGGGGAAGAAGCTGTGAGGACCACTCTGTCATGGGTCATGTCTTATTCATGTCTACCTCTTGCTTATGTAGTGCAATAACAAAATGTCTCCTGTTTGCTGGGAACCAAGGATGAACCTATGAAGGAGTTATTGAAAAATTATTCACAAAGTTTAACATTAGAATATTGGCTAGAAAGTTTAGATATACTCTTATCACCATTAAATTTATATTCAGGGTTCTACTACCCATACACACACACACACACACACACACACACACACACACCACATACACACAACATCCCAAAGAATCCACCCCATCCCACACAATCCCATACCCAGTCCTCACATCTCACAGCACCCAGCTAGGGAATAAGTTCAGATGCTACATGCACATATAAACCTGCAAATTCCCACCTCCACCCAGGCTTGGACATAGCCAACATGCATATCCTCACCCTATACATAGCTGCACATGTGCCACACTCACCCTTCAGAGGACCTTTGTTGAGGCTCTGACTTTCAGCCCAATTCCACCCTCCTTTTTCCACCCACACTCCATCATCCAGTGTAGCCCCATGTGACACTGTTTGCCCTGTGCTAAAAGAGATTTTTATTTTTGAACAAGGAGGATTTAAAAGTCATGTCAGTTCCTAGAACCAGTTCCATTGAAAGCATGTGTGAGGGTCAGCCCTACTGTGGTTTACTGCCTCTTGGCTTCTCTCTGGGGCTGCAGGCAGAAGTTACTCCACGCTGTTGAGCAGCTATGGTCTAATGCTCTGCTAGCCCTGCTCCCTTTCCTGGCTTACTAATCAAAGGGAAGGGTTGCCCTGCAGTGATCTGTTACAGAGGCCAACGTACTGAATCACTGACAGATTACCATCTGTGTCTTGTTGCTATGACAAATCATCTGACAAAATCACCTTAAGGAAGGGAGGCTTCGTTCTGACTCCCAGTCCAAGGGTCCAGTCTTCTCATGGCAGAAAGGCTATAGGAGCAGGGGGCTCGAGGAGACTGGTTATGCTGTGTCTGGAGTCAGGAGGCAGAGAGAATCAAGAAATGAATGTTCATGCTTGACTCGCTCTCTCCGAATTATTCAGTCCAGGACCCTAGCCCACGGAATGGAGCCAGTCATAGTCAAGATGAGTCTTCACACTTCAATTTACCAAATCTAGACAGTTCCTCATAGGATGCCCACCAGCTAACCTAATGTAGATAACTCCACACAGCCATCATTAGAGCCTTGTTTCAGATGATTCTAGATCCTGTCAACTTAACAATTAAAATTAATTATTTCATCGATTGATATTAACATAAGCCCTTTCAGATTTCCCAGACAGTATTCTATTATTTTTTCCTTTGAACAATGTTTTGTCAGTCCTCCGCACTTTCTTATCCATCACACTTCATGTTCTACATTTGTTTCAAAACAAATATCAAAACCAACCAACCAACAAAACAAACAAAAAAACCCAGTAAGACAAAAACTACCACACTAAATCAAAACAAAAAACAAACAAAAACCAAGCAAACATAAAGTCCATTTGGTGTTGATCACTAGCACAGGGCAGAGTGGTCTGCAGTCCATCCTTGGGATGCTGCAGGGGAGAGACATGGAACTTTGCTGGGCAGTGTGTTTCAGAGAGTCTCGGGCCCACACTGTGCAAGCTACCTGCCTGGTGGTTTGAGAGCTAAAGCTGTCACTTCTGGCTGACACAGCCCGACATTCCACTCTGCAAAATGGAGGGCACATCCTAGAAAACCTCATTCTTACAAATCACCTTCCAATATAGCCACAGTAATGGGACAGGCCTAAGGGACAAAGATACCAAGTCATACAAAGCATCGCTGCAGAGGCCCAAAGACCAGCTACCATCATTCCAACACATCTCCAAGAAGTTTCCTTCTCTTCTGCCCAGCTGATTTCTTGAAGAACCTTGCTTCTGCACCATGCACAGCTGGGTGCCAACATTCTATAAACAGATGTGGGGGGAATGTTAAGGTGAGCATGGAAGTATGCATCCCTGCAGACCTTCTACATATGTTGGTTCACACCAGCTTTTCCTCTAGGTCCTTAGGGACAGGGAGCTGTGAGCCTCTAGCGTCTATTCAATCTCTTGGAGGGAGGAGGGGGTGTGTAAAGTGGGTGAGGGTGAGAACCTCAGGGCCAAGGTCAATCTATACTCATGTTTTGTCTGACCCAAGGAGCCTGTCCTGGGCCACACACCTCTGTGGGGTATGGGTCACAGAAAATGGGGCATCCAATGGACTAACGCCATGGGAAGAACTCAGTTTTATTCTCACTTCATGTAGTTTACTTCCTCAAGCCTGACAATCTTCTCTCACCCACAATTTCCATTACTCTTGCCACCACCACTGTGAAATATTAAAATACAGAAATAAGCAACTCATGTGTCTTAATATTTATCACAGGGTAATCTTCCTTGAATAGTTTTTGCTCATCTCTTCTGAGTTAGAAGTTAAAGTCTATCATCTCTGTGTCGGCACAGGGAGTGACCATAGGATGACAAAGACTCAGTATTGCCTGCAGGATTAGGTATCTTCTAGAGTGTAGAGACCAATCCCCAAGGATGACAGGGTAACTCCATCAGTCACAGACAGGGGTCCTTGCTGTGTGCTAGGGTGCACTAAGCACCAACAATCATCCCAGTCTCCCCCAATCCTCCCTCCCACATGCCTGTGGTTTGCTCTGTGCCTTTGAGCTTCCTGTGTGGTGACACTCCTATGCTGCTTTGCTGTGTGCTTCCTTTTCCAGGCACCGTATCACTGCATGAGCCCCTCACACAGTGCTCTCCACAGTGCACACAATTTATATTAACCTGCTCATGCCAACAGGCAGACACTGATGTTTCCCTGGAGGTGATCTGGTATCTATGGAAGACAGGTTCTCAGCAACATCACACCATTTGATAAGAAGGGCTTGGATTTGGGCGTACATGGGGTGGGTCCTAGAGCCGGCTCACTGAAAATACCCGGAGCCAACTATATTTTGCTGACTTGTTTCACTCATTTTCTAGACTCTACGCAGAGCAGAGGGCCTGTCTGTTTGCTCACTGCCAGTCTCTAGAGAACAGGGCTGGTACCCAGAAGCCTTTGGGTGCTACCTCTCTGGATTATCACTGCTACTGTATGTTTAGTGTGTCCAAGGTCACATGGTTGCTCATGGATCTGGCTGTGGCAGCTGCCAATAAATGTCATGCTCTATTAGCCAGATCCTCAGGCCCTCTAATTCTAGCAGTTATGCTGTTAGACCACCACCTAGATGTGTGTAGCAAGACGGTGGGGGTAAGGAAGAAATTTGCTTACCCAGTATGGATCATCCTTTTAGCCCTGGCAGGGATGGATGCCGCATCCAGCATGGATGCTTACTATACTAACAGTAGTGCATTCTGCATATTGGCTTTTGAACAACATATAGTCACCCAGACTTGTCAATTGGTCACAACTGCTATCTTTCAAGTGTTTCAGTACAAGGGTTCATTTCTATTTTGGAAGCAGATCGGACCACATAATCATTGACATTGTGGACATTCAGTTCATGCCTGGACAATGATATTCCAGGAGCTGTTTTCTCAGAGGACATGAGCTCCCTGTTACAGACACACTGGATGTCTCCACTTTCCTAGGACCCTAGAGCCCAGATTTTTACTCTGCTCCTGGGGCTCACCCCAGAGTCCACACAGTATGACATTTCCTTCTGGTTCCATGGGTCCTTCCAAGCTCACATCACCACACCATTTACATTGTACCCTGGACCTGCTGTACCAAGCGGCTGTGTTTCTTCATACTCTGCACTAATCTGAAGGCTCAGCCAGCAGAGGGGGCCTTAGCCAAGGTCAGCCCCCACATCCCTGCTCACAACCTCACTTAGCTTTGCTGAGTCTGGAGCCATGTGCACACACAGCTCCTCAGGGAACAGACCCTGCAAGTCACTCACACCACGGTGGTTGGAAGTAACATCAGATGCAAGAGTCCTAGGGAGTCACTGGGGATTCCCAGTATCTCTAGGAGGCTGTAGTTTGCCCTTATAGGTGCCAGTCTGTCCTTACCTTCACCTCATATCCATCTTTTCTACTGGATTAAGGCCCACACTAGGTACAGACTATGGAGCTATTTCCTCTGTCACTGGAGGCCTCACTTTTATTGTATATCATTCATAGTGTTTCTGCTCCTATGATGCACCCCCCAAATCTTTGCAGGGCTTAACTCTCACTTTGTAGAGCATATGATGATACAAGGGTCCTCAGATTCTTGCCACTTCCTGATAACCTGGTGTTACGAACATGCTATGGTAAACGTAGTGGTCCAATGTGGCATGCTGTGGGCACCTGGGTGTTTCAGGTCCTTTCCAACTGAGTCGTGGCCATGGCTGAGGCAGCTAACGTAGCTGTGAAGGAGACCGCTGTGTGCTGCATATACACGCGGCGTTGTCCAGAGCATTGACTACATGCAACAAGCCCGAGGCCATGGGCTTTGGCTGAGATATAGGAATTCAGTTGCAGTTATTACTTAATTGAGTCTGAAGTGGTCTTCTAACATCTGCCAAGATCTGCTCATTTGTGCGTGCCAGACTGTGAGTTAAGGTGGGGCTGTGATGGCAATCACCACCTCTGCACAAACCGTGCACCACTAATCTAAATCTTCAGGAGGCAGTGTTATCTATGGGTTCCTTTCCTGAAGGTCATTTCAGACACTTTCAGTTGGCTTTCCATTGCTCCTTAGACCAGAGGCAGAGGAGAAACTGAAAGGTTACCCCAAGAAACATTGTTAGCCCTTTTCACACTTGGAAACAAAGAAATAGTTGTTATATTCTCTGGGCCCTGTAATTCCTCTAGGAGTCAGACCTTCCTTTGGGGAGGCTAAGTGAGATCTCTCAGTAATGTCTTCCCTCCCAGACGTTCCTTTTTTCTGTGGTAAACGAAGCCCCCTTTGGGGAGCCCTGAGGCACATTGCCACTGTGTTTTCCAGCTATCCAACAAGAGTCTGCTCTTTTCCACCATCTTGCAGGCTAGTCTGGAACTTCCACTGGTTCAGTGTGGGTCATTACCTTGCGCAGCTTCCTTCAGTGATCCCAACTGACTGAACAATCTCCTCAGATCTAGGCAAGGAAGTATCACTAATCCATTCACTGTACTGTTCTCCTTGTTGCTCAGCAGCCTGAGTTATTGTGTAACTAATCCCCAGTTATTAGAGGCAGATCCTGGGGGGAACATACACAGTACTGCACATCACGGGTTTATGGCCTGTCTTCAAGCAAATGAGAGAACACTAGACTTTCACTGGTCATTTCTAAAGGCCTAGAGAACCAAGAAACCCTGGAATTGCAAGGGTCATGAATTAGTCAGTATAGATGAAAGCCAAGTCAGTAGTATGTCTTTTTCTAGATATGGGTGGCTGACTATTCCATTATATTCTTATCATTTTGTTGCTTGCCAGTAATTTTGCATACTGTAGCATAGGGTTCTAGTGTCACTCCTTGAGGCTGATGCCATTTTTGTTGTGTTGGTTTTGTTGTCTTATTTAGTAGATGCTTTAATCTGTGATCATCTGTGTGGGTCTTATTGTAGCCAGATGACTCACTGAGCCCATTCAGTTTGTTTCATCTCCTATGTCCCATATTAAATATCCAACCAGACCTTTCCGCATTCACTTCTTGCCAAAAAATATGGTGCTGGCCTCAGGCTGATGGTACTGGGGCCTTCCTTGGAAACATTCATATTCAGTAACCATCACTGGAGTAAAGCAGCTTCTTTGGTAGTGCCTGTTCAACCAGGGAAAGATGATCTGCCTGGTAAGACGGCAGGAGAGGCGCCGTCTTCCAGAGGTCGATGTTTGAGAGCATGGACCCTGGTAATAGTTACAGCTGGAGATAAGGATTCGGTGACTCTTACTCTGCTGTGTTAAATGAATCTTTCCAAAGATTAGTAGATTAGTATCATCCCATGACTACAAAAAAAAAAAAAATGGTCAAAAGGGGGCTGAGAACAAAATTCAGTGTTAATGTAGGCGGCTGAATTCGGGGAAATCGAGATCTCTCCATAAAATAGGCTTGAAAAAGCCCATGCCACCAGTATGTCACAAGGGAAATCAGAGCCTAGAACTAGATGTCCTGGCATGATGGCAGCTTCTTTTCCTTGGCCGGCAGAGGCAGTGACCTGACAGCTCTCCTGTCCTGAGCCAAAGTAAGACCAGTTGTCAAATCTGGGGGAAGGATGGTGGTGGCGAACATCCCTGCAGTCAGGAACCTGGTCCTGGCCTTTAGCCATTACCTATTACCCAGACATTGGGACACCATACAGGAACAGACCTCCACTTGTCACAGAGCCAGGACCCAGAATAAAGAGTGAAAAGGGCCAACTATTAGAAGATCACATTGGACAGGAAGTAGAAATAGGAATTACAACAAAATATTATGTAAACTAATACAAAATCATCACTATTATCCATTGCACATTGGCAGAGTGACCCTTAACTAGAAAGAACACTCAGTACCAGAGGTGTTTCAAATTTAGAATTTGTTTTTCAATTTGAACTATTTGAACATTAGAGTCAAATCTAAATATGAAATTCATTTATTTCATCAATGCCTTATACACATAAAGAGGACCTCATACAAAATTCTTAGTGTACCTACATGATCCATCACCTGAGGTCAGGAGTAGAATTTTCCACATGTGATGTCATGTTTGGTTCAAAGGTTTCAAAGTTAAGACAATTTTGGATTTCAGACTTTCAGGTGAGAAATTACCTACAGGAACATGGGGTCAGTATCTCCTCCAATCACAGCATGAGGTAACTCCAACTTTCCCTAAGAGGAGAAAAAAACGGTATATACTCCATCTCCAAAGTAATTTGTACCATAAATGGAATGATTTATATCAGTGGGTCGTGGAAAATACATCTATAATTTTCAATACAATTCAACTAACTAAATTTGTCCTGATTTTTATGTAAAATTGTCCAAACCATATTATTACTTTCTATTTCATACAAAGTATCCTGAAACTCACTTTAGAAGTCTATACTTTTCTCCAGCACAGTTGTTTTGCTTATCATCTTTACCAATCTTTTTCTCTTTACACCATTGAACTGGCACCATGAAGGGTCTTAAAATAAAAATTGCTAAGTATTATCACGCATAATATTGCTCTAAATACCTATTTTAGATATCTCTTATCATGAACAATGTCTGTAAAATTCCTAATTGACACTAACAAGGTTCTAATAATGGATCAAAAGTTTCACAATTTCTTGAAGTAATCTTCAGAAGTAAAAATAGCATCTTCTCATTTAAGATGGATTGTGACATTTCTCTTTTAATGCTGATTGTAGCCTCCATAAATCATAATATATCAACATAATTCACTTACGTTGATTTGATGTACAGTGAATAAATTATTTCTTTCAAAGTGCTGCATTGTTAGTAAATGAATACCAGTGGTGCATAGCTAGGTAATATGACAGAACATAAAGAAGTTGAAATTAATAGGTAAATAGACACTGCCGTAGTTATGGTTACTATTGCTGTGATGAATGTCATGATCAAAGCATCTTGGGAAGGAAAGGACTTATTTGTCTTACACTTCCATGTCCCTGTTCATCATTGAAGGAAGTCAGGACAGGAACTCAGACAGAGCAAGAACCTGAGGGCAGGAGCTGATGCAGCAGCCATAGAAGAGTGCTGCTTACTGGCTTGCTCTCTATGACTTGCTCATGAGCAAGTCTTACAGAAGCCAGAACCACCAGCCTAGGGATGACACTACCCACAATGAGCTGGACCCTCTCCTATCAATCACTATTAAAAAAAAAAAAAATGCACCCAATCTTATAGAAGAATATTTTCAATCCAGGCTCTCTTCTCTTTGATGACTCTAGTTTGTGTCAAGTTGACATAAAACTAGCCAGGACAGACACAGTAATACCTTTTTTCCTATATGGCAACATTTGAATAGCTAGCCACACTGAAAATTGTACAACAACTGATCACTAAAAGTTTTAAAGCTTCATGGTAGTAAAATGCTCATCAGTGTCCTGAACCAAGGCTTGGTGCAATAAATGGGGAGAAAGGAGGAGTAACTGAGAATAAACCTAAGAAATAAATGCTTGCAGTGGCCTCTGAGCCTTCAGAAGGCTGAGGTTGGTGCAGAGTGAAACTTTGGGACTGGAGTCAGTGCATGGGGGCACCAGCAGAAGGAAGGATTTCTTTGTTTTGTTTTCATTCCTGAAGAAGATGCCCCAGCTTCCTGGGGTCAGGTACAGTGAAGTAAAAACCCAGTCTCACCAAAGAACCATGCACTTGAGATTATCGTGTCAAACCAAAACAACATGTTCAGAAACACTCTAATGGATGCAACTTAACAGCAATTGGTAAGAGCAACGCTAGCAGGCTGCTCTGCACCTGGAGGCATGCTGAGACTCGCAGTCTCATGGTTGGCTAGTTTACATAGAAGCCACTGAGCATTTCAGAGACAGAAGAATTTACCCCTCACTTGTGATTAAAATCACAGAAGTCATTTAAATCAAGCAAACACACGTAACACTCATTCTTTTATTTTCTTCATCTCATCTTCTACCTGTTCCTCCCCGCATTCTGATGACACCTTTACCAAAAGTAATCAAAGTAGTCAGTAACTGACACATAAACTTTCTCATACTTATGGGAACCATGCCATGTTTTGAAATGTTCACACAGCATATGTTTGAACCCTCAAAGTTTTATTACTTCATTTCGGTGAAAACATTCAAAACCCTTGCTAGCTTTCAAAACACATATGCAAGTGTCATGTGTGGTCTTCTTATCCTGTAACACACAGAAACACATTTCCTTCTTTGTGAAAACAATGACTATTGATCAGCTTCCCCCTCTCATAATGATTTCCTAAGTCCCCCAGGCTGCAGGGCTCACAGTCACAGTATATTTTGAGGAGGCATTTTCTAGTGCACATGGATGGTGGACAGGGCTCAGCACTAAGGGTAAGTGTGTAAATGTGGTTTTATCATATTATATCAATGTTTCACTAATCTGAGAAGATGAGAAAGCCAGGGGACTATTTCAACTTACCCGTAGGTCTTATTTTTCCTTGATAAATGATGAAAGATGAAGAAGAACATTCTGGAAAAGGAAACAGAACGCAATGAAAGAGAAGTAGAGTGGAAGTGCATCAGGAACACCCTACCATCTTGAAGACAGAAGATGGCTCAAACTGTCATGCCTGTTTTAGAGAGGATTATTTGTGTGGGAAGACAAACTCAGTGTGGATTCCCTCCTAGAAATCTACCCCACATTATAGGTGCTGTACCCAACTACAGAGGCCACTGTAGTGAGGCACCAGTAAGTGGCTGGGTCTGGAGTATGTGTCTTCCACAACCTTCTTGTTTCCTCCAATGCTGAAGGCAGTAGTTTGTGAGCATCTTTAAGATATAAGATCTTCCTCTGACCCTGGTGCCCTGGTATGCCTGCCCCAGCACTTCCCGGATTCCAGAGCTCTGGTGGGTGACTCCTGCTAGCAAACCGTCGCCTACATTTTAAGCTCATATGTGTAAAACTGTGGGGATATTGTAAAGCCTCCATTCTCAGGACATCACACAAGTGCCTCTGAAAATTCTGACATGGCAAGGGGTATCATCATTTTAAGAATAGAAGTCAGTTTCCACTTCTTCCTCTTTCTGCTTCCCCTTTCCCTCCTCTCTCATTGATAAGCTCACAGTTCCACACCTGCTGGCTCACCATCTGATGCTCCAAATGCTATTTTCTGAGATGGCATCTGTGGTGGTTTGAATAAGAATGGCTCCTGTAGGTATTTGAATGCTTAGGAAGTGGAGTAGGTATGGCCTTGTTGAGGGAATATACATATACCGGGAAGGACAAGCATCAGTCACTAGGGGGTGGGCTTAGAGTGCCTGCAGACACAGATGTAGACCCCCCCCAGCTACCTCTCCAGCAGCGTGTCTGCTTGTATGCTGCTCTGCTTCCTGTTAGGATGACAATAAACTAAATCTCAGAAACCGTAAGTGAGCCGCAATTAAAGGATTTCTTTCATAAGTGTTGCCTTGGTCATGGCATCTCTTCACAGAAATAAAACACTCACTAAGACAGCATCCTTCGCTAGATGAGGTACCAAATCACAAAACTATGACAGTGGTGATGTGCTGATATGAATTAGGCCATAACCACACCACATATTCCTCCATGAGCTTTGGCAATAACACCTGCTCTCCCTGGGTTGCTTCTGAAAGCCACTCATAAAAACAACAGGTGACCTTAATCCCATTTACAGGTACTGAAACCACAGCACACAGCCAAATAGATTCCTCAAGAATCTGGGGGAAAATCCACACCTGCCTGACTCCAGTGCTGTGCTGGCTGCTTTTTATGTCCACTTACAGGGTCATGTGGGAAGAAGGCATCTTAACCGAAGAAATACCTCCACAAGGGTGGCCCATTGGAAAATCTGTATGGCATTTTCCTCTTTGATGACTGAGGTGGCAGGGCCCACCCCACTGTGGTTGCTGTGGCCTCTGGGCAGCTGGTCCTGGGTTCTATAAGAAAGCAGGCTGAGCAAGCCATGAGGAGCAAACCAGTGAGCATCACTCCTCCATGGCCTCTGCTTCAGTTCCTGCCCTGAGTTTATGTCCTGACTTCCTGGGACGATGGGACTATGTGATGGAAGTAGAAGCGGAATTAACCCTTTACTCCCCAAGTTGCTTGTGGTCATGGTGTTTTATTATAGCAATAGGAACCCTAACTAAGACAGAGGCCAAGCTTTGAATAGATCACTATTGTTTCTGTCATGCACATTTATGCGGGGTGAAACCTTACCAGTTGTGAAGGGAGGCCTAAAATAAGCAGACACAGCATCAGATGGACTGTAAGGGTCTGAATAGCAGGAGCAACGGCAACCGCTGTGCTTTCATTTAACCTCTGAGTCTTGCAGCAGTTATACCCTGAGAGCATCCTCCACACCAGTGTTCCTCCAGATGTGAACAAGCCAGACCCAGTCCCTGCCTCACAGTGAAGTGTGGGGAAAATGGAACTGAGCAGTGTTCACATCCTTAGCTTCTGCCCCTTCCCTTCTCTCCCAACCCACCTCTACTTCCTTTTGTGGTTCCAGGGTTTAAACTCAGAGCCATGTGCACACTAGGCAATTACTCTACCAGTGAGCCACTCACCTAGCCCTGCCTATCTTTGTTTCTAGTAGATCTCCAAATAGCAACGGTCCAAAGGTGCAGGACTCAAACACCTTTCACATCAAACCCATCTCTTTATCAACCTGCATCATCATAACATTAGTGCTGAAAGTAACCTTAGAAGTCATTCAGTGGCTCATATTTGTTTCACAAGTGAGGAACTCAAAGGCCCATAGAGGTGATCCTAACAGTACCACACAGATGAGATGGAAGGCTAGGCTTCTGCCATCCTCAATATCTACTCTATATTCTTCCCACTGTGGTAGACCTCCAAACCACATGTTTAACTCTTGGTTTCTCTATGGAAAAGGCATGTGGAAAGGACTCCTTAGACTGTACTTCTAGCTCTCTGGATCCCACAGGCCCACTGCTTTTCAACTAGCATATCAGAGAGGAATTACCACAAAAAAAAGACAAAATATAATAAAATAATGGCCCAATACAAAGGGAATGCAGAGAGAAGTCATTCAAAGGTACCTCTTGTCACTATAGAAGCAGATCTCCCAAGGAAGAGACCAGGTAGAACCACTAACCAGCTTCAAACCCTTGAGGTTAATCACTGACCTCCATCTCTGGTGTGTTTAACTGCAGTAGGTTTCTCCTCCCTGGTTTCATTCAAATAATCAAGAGTATATCAGAGTGTTTGTGATAATCATTTCCCTGCAGTGACAAAATGACCAAGAACCCATTTACCTTGGTTTCCTGGGGTCTTAGTTTTCTATTTGCTGTGATAAGACATCACGACCAAAACAACTTGCAGAAGAAAGGATTTATTTGGCTTACACTTCCACATCACAATCCATCATCAAAGAAAAGTCAGGGCAAGAATTCAAGGAAGACACTGAAGCAGAAGCCATGCAGGAATGCTGCTTACTGGCTTGCTACAAATGGCTTGCTTGTCCTGCTTTCTTCTACAACCAGGTCCACATTCCTAGGAATGGTAGTACCCACAATGGGCACACGAATCACTAATCCAAAAAATGTCCTACAAACTTATCTACAGGCCGTTCTTATGAAGGCATTTTCTCAATTAAGACTCCAAATGTGTCTAGGTTTGTGTCAGCTCACAAACCAGCCAGCATGCCTTTTATTCACAGGTGTCAGCCTGTGGTTGCTTACACTGTTGCCTTGGGACAGGACAGAGTGTCATGGAAGGAATGGGTAGTGGAAGAAACCACACATTTTATGATGAGCACTAAGTGAAGGAAGGATTGAGAAGAGGTCAGGATCCCTTCAAGATCATGACTTCAACGGACTAACCTTGTACAGCTCAGCTCTACACCCTAAAGGTTCTACCACATCACAGTAGTACCTTGGGCCTCTGGGGAACAGTTGAGATTTAAACTAACAGTGCTTATCTGGTTTCTCATAGACTGGGTTTTCAGGGATAAGAAACTGTCAGTGTGACTTGAAAGTATCCATGCTTGACAACAGCTCCCCATCAAGGAGGATCTGGTCACCACTCTCGGAAATCCAACACCCTGACATTTGCAAGCCATAGTTTATTGCTTCTTCTCCAGGCTGCCCTCTGTTGAATGATAAATTACAGGGGGAATGAAAACATGTCACCCTCCAGCAGATCATTCTTTACTGAATAATACCACATCTTTTAACACTCCTCTTTGAAAATGGATTTCTGCTGGTGGGGTCTTTCTGGGAGATACTAAGATAGCCTTCACACCCATAAAACTATGTAAAGCAAGGCCCATGACTGCATAGGCATCAGGCATATTTATTTTCCCTGGCCGATAGCATAGTCTTGGGTAGAAGCCAACTCTGTACCAGAAGCACACAGAAGAATGAGACATGAAATGTAGGATAATAGACCACAGAAAGTGGAAGGGCGCAAGCAGAGCCCATCTAGGCGGATCCCATCGGTGGGCAAAGGGCTTCCTTGACTCAGAGGGGCTGAAGGTGTGCTGGGAGACAATGCAACTGTTTTAACGAAAGAAAGGTGGCCCTTGACACTGAATCTTCTGACTCCCAACTTTAGAGGACAGTTTTTTGTTTTTTGTTTTTTGTTTTGTTTTGTTTTGTTTTGGTTTTTTTTTTTTTTTTTTTTTTTTGGCTCCTGAGGTCACATAGTGATGAGCCCAGAAATTGGTGCTGAACAAATAGAAATAAGAGGACAAAAGGACATGATGGCTGTCCTAAATACACACTCTTTCTTAAGCTCCATCCATTTTCTTCCCCTTCATCCTAAGTAATACCCAGCAGGCTGCTTTAAATTCTCACCAGGGGGTGTTGGAGGTTAAGTGTGAAGGAATAACCTCTTGGGTGTTTTCTGGGAAATAGGATATGAGGCCATCAAATTACACTTCACTATTCGCCTTTGCGATGTAATAAACAGGAGAAACTGGGGGGGGGAATACAGCTGGGGAGAAACATGCAAAAATTCACCTTCTTCAAGGAAGGATAGCAAGAGGACAGAGGAGCTTGGAAGCAAGGAGAGACCCCTATCAGATTGTGAGCATCTGGGCCAGCATTCCCTCTCTGATGAGCCCTCAATTCTTGGTCCTCAGAAGGCCGCTCCTCACAAGGCCCTGGAGCAGGGGCTAAGAACGGCTTGTCATGACTCCATCAGTTACTGTCTGGCCAGCAAAAAGCTGTGTCCACAGCACAGGGCCTGTTGCTCTGGGCTATGCAGGCCTGTTTCCAGACAATGAAGTCTTGTCTTCTGGGATGCCCTGCCAAGACCACCTGGAGACAATGTTTATAAACCCTGGCAGGGACTGATTGATCTCACAATGGGACTGGGTAACATAAACACCCCATTATTCTACAAAAGAATATGGCCAACACCACCTAGATCTTCTAAGAATAGGCTTGAGGAATTACAATATGCATATGCCACTCAAGAAGAAACAACTTCATTCCTTTGAAGAAATATTAGCATTGACTTTATGCAGGGCACAGAGTGGCATTTTAACCTGAGAGTCATTTGTAACCTCTCCAGAAACCATGATTCAAAACTGGAGCAGAACTTGGAACTCTGAATTTCCTAGCTTGAAGGTTCTTGAAGTGTCGTGACTGTGTTTCTGTGTATGTGCCTGGGTGTGTGCAAGCTGGTGTCCGAGTGTCTGTGTACGTGTGACCTTTTGAGGTTTGCTTATTTGAGCATTCATTTTAAAAAGGCACACCCAGAGGAATTTTATGAGGTGACATGCTGGAATGTAGACGCTAGGAAAGGAATTAATTTTTTTTTTTTTTCATAACAGCAAGTAGGTGAAGCCAAATTTGAGCAAAGAAAAGAAAGGCGGGGAAAGGAGCCTGTGATTGGTGGAGATAAGTGCCAATAAACAGTGGTTTCTCGTTCTGAGCACAGCCTGGCAGAGCTCATTTCTTAGGACTCGATTACTTTCAATCTGACAAATTTGGTGCTCATTTGGTGTTAAACTTTTTTTATGTCATTTGATATAAATGCTATTTGTATTCAGTGACAACAGATCACTTCTAACCCCAATATTTCCTAAAACAAACTTGTTTTAGGTTGGTTGAAAGCCAATTTCTTTCTTGAAGGGGTAGTAAAGCAGGTGACAAGGCCCGTGTCCAGGCTGCTTCCAGGAAAATGCATTTAGCAGAGCTGAGGCAGGTGGAATTACCCCCATCCTTGGGTGCAACCAGACTTCACATGGCATTGAGATTTATGACCACCAAGGCTGCCTGTGGGAACTTGTAAAAACTCGGGTACAAATGATGTTCCTGTTGTCACCATAACATAACCACCTCAGGTGATCACACACCCGAAGGGAAAAATAAACAGTGAACAAAACCTTACATCACAGTGCACCAAAGGTCCCAGATGTTTACCGAGAACAGAGAGGTAAAAACCACACACATACTAATCCCAGTGACAGCCCTGGCAATGGAAAATTCTTTTTTCTCTTTCCCCAAAGCTATAATCATAGAGAAAAATGAAGATCAGTTTTAAAATGAGAGTGAGAAAAACTTACCAACAAATGCAGATTGTGAAGTAAATGCCACACTGAGATTAGATTACTCAAAACATACTTTGGTCTTGACTCAGCTGGTATATCAGTAACTTGCGCAGACTGTGACCAAATATCCAACAGAAATAAATGACAGAAGAAAAGGCTTGCTTTGCCTCACAGTTTCAGAGCCCATCACAGCAGGGAAGGCATAGTGGTGGCGCCGTTTATGGTGGTGGCACCCAAGATGTGCAGAGGATCTTCACATCACAACAGGTGGGAAGCAGGGAGCACAGCAGAAACCTGGCTGCTTGTGAGCCTCACACGCCCATCCTGGTGACTACTTGTGTGAGCCAGGCCCCATCTCCCAAAGGTTCCGTAGACCTGAAAAACAGAACTGCGTCTAGGGAACAAGGGTTCAAAACCCGATCAGATATGGAGGGGAACATTTCAAGTGCAAACCCCAAACAGCTAGCGGTTCCTTGAATGGGCTTTCAGGGAGTCTCAGACTAGAGACAGTGAGGAGTTTCTCCCATGCTGTGCAATAGTCATGGCATACCCTCTACCAATGGGGATTATCCACGCTCGTCTCTCTTTTAAAAACACAATAGGCTAAAGTTATGATGTAAAAATCAGAGCAGCCAAGTCAAGGGATAGCAAGGGACAAGTGAGAACATTCTCTGAACCAGAGATGAAAAGCCACAGTCATCTTTGATACACATGCAAGCCATGCTTGCCAGGAGGGTGGAGGAGGCTGAGACAAGAACAGAAAGGAGAAATATTGTGGCTTTCACGCTCCTGGCCCAGCCGGTGCAGCCTACATTCCCACCTGCTGCATGATGAGGAAAGACAGCTTTATGTAAGTGGATACCCCAGGTATGAGGAGATTCCGATGGCAAAATGTGGCTTTCTCTCTTATACCACAGTGTTTTGTGGAATGCCTGAAACATGGAATGGATTCTTTAAATATTTGTTGAATGACTCATGAATAAGTGAATGAATAGGACAGAGAATGAAACAGAATGGATACTGTGATGAATATAGAGTAATCAAGTTGAAAAGCAATGTAACACAAAGCTCAAAGGACAAAAGAAAGTGGAGCTGTCTTCCCTGACCTACATATCAACTCTTTCTCAGGAAACCCGCCGATCCACATGTCTGTACAGGGTACAGCCACAGGCATTAAGTTCTTTCTAAGCTATGCTCACCAGACTAAAGAAAGGACCTTTGAATGCATAGTAGTGTGGTGGAATGGGGCCTATCCAATCCTGTTCTCAAGAGCCTGAATTAAGAAATGTTTTTCTGATCGAGGAGCCAGCACAATGAGATGGAAGGAAAAATGACACCGAGATTCCATTGACAGGTCAGTCCATGCAGATTCTAGAGCAGAGAGGAAGTATAAATTATGATCAAACTGTGTGTTGTGGTCCATTTGTTACTGCTATGACAGAATGTGATAGTTTATAAAGGAAAGACATTGCACTGCTCAAGATACAGGAGGCCTGGAAGTCCAAGAGTTTAGAGCCCGTGAATGATGAGCTTCAGCCAACGGTCTTGGCTGTTTCACAGCCAGAAGCATAAAGACATGAAGATATGAATAGAAAAAAAGGCCACATTTCCATAACTGATCATTCCCTTGGGAAAGGCATAAATCTTCCATGAGGCTCCTTCCCTTCAACTGAAATGCCTTCCCAGTACCTAACTGTTGCGCTGAGGAATTGGGGTTTGAATATGCAAGCTTTGAGGGAACACACTCAAGCCAGCACACTGTGTAAACTACAAGTAAAGTTGCAGAGGTTAGTCAGCTGCTGTAGTTGAAAAGCCATGGAAACCCACAGTGAAAGGGGGGATTAGTCTAACCATGGCGATCTGCAGAGATGGGGGCAAAATCCCTGCTGAAGAGTCCTTTAAAGCCATCTCAGTCCTGGTGGCCTGCCAGATTCAGTGAAAACCGTCTGGTGGTCTAGTCAGCAAAATAAGGGCCTGGGCAAGCTGCAGACAAGCCAATGGCAAGCACAGCTGCTTCACCAGCACCATATGGACCTTCTGTGACAGGGACTCAGCTGATGTGCTGTACTGAGTTTGGACAGCTCCCCCTCAGTCCCATGCTTTCCACAAATTCAAGGGTTTTTGACAGAGAAAATTAGAACAATGTTGCTATTGCTCACCAGAGAAAATCTCAAATGAACCAAGCTACATAGTCTAAGAAACAGGATACTTGTGCTGTCATGAAAGAAATAAATCCAGGTTGCAGTGTAAGCCACTCAGCCATGCTACCCACATCCAGGTTGCATTTTAAAAGCAGGAAGCAGATGTCATATAGTTATTCCTTCTTCTTCTTCTTCTTCTTCTTCTTCTTCTTCTTCTTCTCCTCCTCCTCCTCCTCCTCTTCCTCCTCTTCGTCCTCCTCCTTCTCCTTCTCCTCCTCCTCCCCCTGTTCCTCCTCTTCTTCCTTCTCTCATTTTTCCTCCTCCTCCTCTTCCTCCTCGTCTTCCTCCTCCTCCTTCTCCTCCTCCCCCTGCTCCTCCTCTTCTTCCTTCTCTCATTTTCCCTCCTTCTCCTCCTTCTCCTTCTTCTGTTCTTCCTGTGTCTACTGCAAGTAGTTGTCTCTCTGCCAGCCCCCTCTTCACTGCTGTGACCTCCCTGGGCTCAGGGATAGGCCTAGTTAAACCAGGGTATTCACACCAGAACTGAGACAAATGGGGACACTCACCCTCACTGGGTCACTGCCAGTTGAGAAGCATTGTTCCAGCATATCTAAAGCATCCTTAGTTTCTGATGGCCTGTAGGAGGGCAAAGATAGGGGTGAATGGTGCAATTTGATTCCCTAATTGACAGTTATTCCCCCCTTGATTTTGAGCAAATGGACTGTCAATCAAACAACCAGTCAGGCTAGCTTCTGCCCAACAGCAGCAGCTACTTTGAATACTCTGTGCTGCCTTAAAGAAACTACACAATGATCATACGTGCTTGTTCTGACTTCCCAAGGTGCAGCCTCAGCCAGAACTATTTTGTAGCAGAACCTTTGCTCTTACTGCAAACCATCTCCATTTAGGCCAGAGGTGGTCTTCTCTAGCAGAAGGTTGCTGTAATTGTTGCAAAAGCAAGGGCACTTCAGTTGGTGCAAGCCAGTTTACAACAACTCGTACAAATACCTGTTCTTAAGCTTTAGAAGCAGGCTGTTCTGGCATTTTAACATTCGGCCAAACACAAGGCTTCTCTTGAGTAGTCTTTTGAGCTGACATCATGAAGGAGGAAGCATCAGAGGCAGCACAGTGGCATCAACAGCTAAACGGTCCTTAGCCAGGACTAAAAAAAAAAAAAGCAAAAGTAGCTGGCCCCTTGAGAGTTGAAGAAGACTATATATAATTCAAGTGAGTAGGAAGCAGAGGGACAGCGGGAGTAGAGAAAGGATAGAAAGCACAGCCTAGCCTGGAGGATGGAAGGCTCTAAGAGGCAGAGAAGAGAAACTGTAGGCACTCAGTGTCTATCCTTTAGGACCAAGACCTCAAGCACCGTTTCTAAGGGATGTAACTCTGCTTGCTGTCAAGGGAAATACTGATAGGCCTGCCTAGAAGCTACAAGCTGGCAAGCTGCTGCCTAGGGCTAAGAAATCGTAACTTCCTAGGCCTACACTAAAGCCACAACACCTGCAGGGCTAAGGGTCCCTTTAGTGGAGACCTGCACAAGAGCTATGACATTAGAGGGTGACGCCTTCTGTTGCTATCTACCTGCAGTTGCTTCTGCGGTGAAACTTAAGGGACACAAATGCTGCAAAGACCATCACTTGTCATCAGGGAAAGAAAAAGGACTCTGGCCAGATGATTGGTAACAATCCCAGTGTCAGGAATAAAATCCTGATGGAAACCGAATCCACTCTGGGACATGCTAGGAGGTTCCTAAGAAATGGTTTTTTTGTTTGTTTGTTTGTTTTTAATTTTTATTTGTTTCCTTCCTGATTTGGAGAGCTAGAAAGAACCTGTCATGATTTATTTGAATATGGTTTGTTTCACCCAATGCATATATTAAAGTTCAATCTTCATTATGATTCTGATATTCAAAAGAGAACTATACAGAATCCTTACCTGATGATTGGGGCTGTGTCCTCATGAACGGCTCAACCCATTCATATGCTTATGGGCAAGATCAAAAGCAGATTGCTATAAGAGAGGTAAGCTGTGCCTACCCTGTCTCTCACCATGGTCTACCTAGAACCACCTTAGGACCCTGACAGCAAGAAAGGAAGACATCATCAGACATGAACCCTTGATCTGGGATCAGAACTGTGCCCCAAATAAACTCTTTCTCTGTAACTACCCAGTCTGTGGTATGGGCAAGAGAAAACAGACTAACAGAGTCTTTACATCCACTACTTGTCAACTATCTGTGACTCTGACTCTGCAAGAGACTGGCCTATGATAGGCAAGCCAACCATGAAGCTCTCCTATGTAGGAATAAGGCTGCCACAGGAATGTAGAAGGAATCTGCATCCCAAACGATATCACAGAACAAAGAATACAGTTCTTGGGCATGAGCATAACTTCTCGTTGTGTGATGCAGAATAATACATCTTCCTGACCGTTCAAGAGTCGTTCAGTCTGGGTTTTGTTTTACTAGCAGCCTCAAACATCCTAACAAACAGAGAATGTGCACATAAATGACATGAAAATGCAGTAGATGGCATATTGTACGTGGAGTTCCCAGTATGTTTGTAAACACAAGGCAAAAGCTTAGACACCAAACCCCCACATCATCAGCAGCTCCTCGGGAAACTTTCTTGATTTCTCTTCCAACTCACTGGCTGCTGTTGCCAATCTTATAGTCTGCTTTCTCACCCTATGAAGCTAGAATTGTGGGCACAAGGTAATCTCTGAAGTGGTCCTGGTCTCTCTCACACACCAAAGAGTGAGGCCTCCTTCTGGGAAACCCTAAAGCACTCAGAGCAGAAAGCTCCTCTCCACAGCCATACCAGATCCCAAGATTCAGATCAAGTCAATTCCTCTCTTCAGTTCTACAGTTTTAAAACTCATTGCTCATACCATGGGTGGAAGAGATCCTGATGGAGCCCTTCAAAAACTGTAACAGAGTAGCATACAGTGCATGAGTTAGCAACAACAGAGATGTATTACTTGCCATTCTGGAAGCTGGAAGTCCAGGATTTAGGTGCAGGCAGACCCAGGGACTGGTGATGGCTCAGTTCCTGGACCTGCATGGCACCTTCTACCTATGTCACCAAACATAAGACACAGAGAAGGTGAGGGCACTCCCCTGGATCCTTTTAATAAGGGCATTTATTGTATTTGTGAATGCTCTACCCTCTTGACATAATCACTTCTCTAAGTCCCAATCTCCTAATACCGTAGCCTGGACAAGGTATTTTGTGAAGACAAGACTTTCTAGTTATAGCCACCACTGAAAAGTTACTAGCTAAATTGATTGCAGCACTGTTACTCTATACCAACAGCTGGCTGGTTTATCAGGAATCTCAGAACAGGTCATAAATGGGGGAGACCTGATCCAGCCTGAATGGAGGATGCTGGTAAGGAGCAATAGGGCATAAACAAGTGCAGCTACAGATGGAGTGTTCTGGGAGAAGAGCGAAGAGACAGCAGCATCCCCAGTGCAGCTGAGAGGAGCCCAGAGGAAGCCACATCCAGTGTCATCGCTGTAGAGGTTCAGTTGCCCCCTTCTGGTCCAGATGCAATATCCTGCTCCTGTTCTCCAGCATGCTCACCTCACCTCACCTCACCCCATCTGAGCTGCCCGCACCCTCTGGAGTCCCTGCACCAGAACATTCTAGCTCATTACTTCCACCTAAGGGTTCCAGCCCTCTCCCTACTCATTTCCAGTCTTCCAAAAGGTCAAGGGCATTTATTGACTATGGGTGTCTCCTCCCTAAAGACCAGGGTCTCATCCACAACATAACTGAACTAGAACGGTGCTTGGGTCTGGTGAAAACCCTAAAGATGTCATATCACGGCCAGCACCGTAGCGTCACAGTTTCCTCTCCTGAGCCCAATGCTGACAAGGGCCACCTCAGCCAACCACTAGACCAATAACTTTTGCTCCCCAGAGGACTTGAAGAGCGACTCCTGTACAAGGAAAATGCATTTTGTTGTTTCTGCCAAGGATGGTACCCTGAGCCCCAGACATGCCAAGGAAGCAAGCACTATGCCACTGGGCCACACCCCATGCTAAACTCTGAAAGGACATCTTCAATTCCCAAGCTATTGCTATGAAAGTCCCCATGCCAGCACTACTCCACCAAGCCAAGGCACACAAGCTGTCTGTAGCAGGGCCAGCTAGTACTTCTTAGGGCTTTGCATGCCCCCCCCCCCAAGGACTTCACAACAAATGGGAAATTCTGCTTTCTGACACTAACATGTGAAGATAGACGTGGCAGTGATCCCACAGAACTTGGTTCACAACAGCTTTGAGTGACATAAATATAATTAACGTTCTGGTTTTTTTGTTGTTGTTTTGTTTGTTTTTTATAATTTTAAGAACGCAAGACCCATTCTTTGCTTGGAGGCCACACAGCAGCTGGGAGCTGGATATGGCTTTAGAGCCTCCTGACCTCTCCTTCAAAGCCCATCTTTTAGGACAATAAACTCTCTATTTCCATCAACGGTGAAGACTGCCAACCTCCGGCCTGGAACAGAAACAGCTAAAGATGGAGTTCCACAACCGATGTATGCACTGCAGAAGGCTCCTGTGGAGAACACGATACATTGTTTCTAAAGCGTTTCTGCTTGGGGCAACTGTAACATTCTGGGAAAGAGGGAGAACTTTAAATGCAGAGGCAGGCAGGAATGTTCCACTAGGCTTGTGGGCACCAATCCCCTAGGGATTAAGGAAATAAACACACCTTTAAAAGCCATCCGCAGGCTCTGCCCATTATGTAGATTTTTCTATTGCATGTCCAGGAGAAACTATCATCTTGCTCCATAATGTATTAGTCCAGCCTGAGGCGTAATGGAAAAATTCTATAATCCAGAAAGCAGTGCCCTCAATGAAGTGTTTCATTAATGGGACTGGTCCTGACTGATCTTCAGTGCCCAATAGGCAGCTGCAGGTAGACATCACTATGTGGCCAGAGTTGCGTGGATACTGAGCCTCGAGTCACATCATATTAGACTTGCCCCACCAGGGACACATAACCTGCCCATTCATCAGGAGCAAGATTGCCAGACAGCCACAACACAACTTCCTCAGGCTATGGTCTCTCTCTCTCTCTCTCTCTCTCTCTCTCTCTCTCTCTCTCTCTCTCTCTCTCTCTCTCTCTCACACACACACACAGTACATATTTAGTTAAAATTCAATCCAGAAGTGTCCATGCCAAATTAGTTCATTCTTCTTTCCCCAAATTATCATTGACCACTATACTAGTGACTTTTGCTGTGAAGAAATTCTTGTCAAAAACAACATAAGGAAGGAATGGTTTATTTTGGCCCATACTGCAAGGGTGCAGTCCATCATGCAGAAGAAACCACGAGGCAAGAGCCTGTTTACACCATGTCTGCAGTCAGGAAGTAGGGAGCATTGAATGCCAGTGTCGGCTCACTTTCTTGTTTTTATTGCGTCCATGGTCTCTGGTACACGGATTGTTGCCACCTCTAGTTAAGGTGGGTTTTCCCACCTCTGGTAATTTAAACTAGCGAATCCCTTACAGACATGCCTAGAGGTTTGTCTCCTAGGTAACTAGATCGTGCCAAGTTGACAATATTAACCAATACAGCATTCTGGCCCATCCTGCCATTTTCATGAATTTTGACCGTTTTCTAGCACTTTTATTATTTTACTTAGTGAGGGTCTCACTGTGTCAGATAAAAAGAATCCTTCATTACTTGAACCTCCACTGGCACCCAAGGGGTGTGTTTTCCTACATTCAACCAGTTGAGCAAGATGATTTTAACTCTTTTCTCCAGCAGAGGCAGGAACTAAGTAACTGATTTAAGTTTTGTTTTTTTTTTTAAATATTTATTTATTTAATTTTCAGGGAGATCGGTATGTGCATGCAATGGCCTGAGTGTGGAAATAAAAGGTCAATGTTATAGAGTCAGTTCTTTCCTCCCTATGGGTGTTCTCAGGATCGAACTCAGGTCATTAGGTTTGGTGCTAAGGACCTTTATTTGCTGAGCCACCTCTCACAGGTCCTTTCTGGCTTGTTTGGTATATTGTTCATGGTCTGGCCCTGCCCCCATCACAGATGCTCTTCTTTCCCAACAAGGCGGATTTCTAAAAGGCAGTTGGAGGGGGATCTGCTGCTGAGGGTTCCTCTGTGGGCATTCTTTTGGTTTTGATGTTTCTTAAATACATCTTGAAATGAGCCAGACTGTCCGTGTGCTGTCTGCAAGTCACACAGGGGAATTTGACTTGGGATTCCTTAAGGGCCGGTAATGTTTTAACATGTTCAGTGAACACAACCAAAGCATGCTCCTTTCCAACCAGACATGCAGGACAAATCCAGACTGGAGAAAAAGGGTGGAAGTCCACTGTGGTGTAGGTGGGAATGAAGCATGTGACTTCACAAAACCAGACTTTGTTGAGGTATAATTTGTGTCCCAGAACACTCATTCCTTTCAAATGTGCAATTGGATGGTTCATAGTGAGTTTATGGAGCTGTGACCTCTCCCCACAATCTGAGTCCACATTCCAACCCTGAATCCAGCAACCACCCATCTACTTTCTGTCTCCACAGAATTGCTTTTTCTGGAAATTACACAAAATGTAGTCATACAATAGGCAGTCTTTGGGAGATGGCTTACTTTTGCTCAGCATATTACATTAGTGGTTCATTCACATCATGTATGCATCAGTGATTGATTTTACCTCTTTATGATGAAAGACAACATTCCTTATATCCATGGAGATTGAACCAAAACTATGCAGATGCTCAAGACCCTTACATAGTGTCTGCATATAATCCACATGCTTATACTCTAGATGGCTTATAACGCCTAAATGTTGGGGTGATGGAGGCCACATTGTACTGCTCAGGGAGCAATAACAAAGAGGGCCTGCATAGATTCAGGAAAGGTGTTGAAAAATGCTTTTGATCCTATAAACATGAATCCCACAGATATGAAGGCCAGTTGTATTTTTCCATTATATTGATATAACAGTTTGTTTGTTTGTTTGTTTTATAAACCCATGTGCCAGTCAGTAGGCATTAGGGTTGTTTCTAAATTTTTACTCTTATGAACACAGCCCCTTTAGTTGTTGTTGCTGCTACTACTGTTATTATTGAGACTGGGAGGGCTGGAGAGATGGCTCGGCCATTAAAGGCTAGGCTCACAACCAAAAATATAAGAGACTGGGTTGGGCTATGTTGCTGAGGCTGGTTTCAAATGTCTGTACTCAAGGGGTCCTCCTGCCTCAGACTCATAAATAACTGGGACCGTAGGTATATACCACAGCACCCAGTTTAGCTCTTTGGCTTAATTGCTGCTGTGAATATTTGTAACTAAGTCCTTGTGTGGGCATATGGTGCATGCATTCTCATTTTTCTTGTGTAGATAACTATCTAAGAGTGAAGTTCTTAGGCCATTTGCTAACTCTATATACAATATTTTAAGGAACTGTACATTGTCTGCCATTTAAAGTACGTAGCTTTGCAGCTTGCTTTTAGCACTGGAAAAACTGTATTTGTATCTTGCCTGTGTATGTGCATCACACCCATGTAGTGCCGGTGGAAGCCAGAGGAGGGCATGCGGTCTCCTGGAACTGGAGTTCAGAGCCAGTTGTAAGCTGACGTGTGGGTGTTGGGAAACAAAAGTGGGTCCTCTGCAAGACCAGAGTCATCACCCCAGTCCCAAAATTTTCTTTAAAAAAAGTTTCAATAAGATATAATTGATGAACATGGCTGAGCAGTTATCTGCAGAGTAGGATAGAGTTCTTCATGCAAACGCCAAGGTATGGTATGTCTCATATGGTAGACTTATTTTTATCTTTGTGAGGGTTCACCATACTGGATTCCAGATTGGCTGGACCAGTTTGCCACCAACAGTTAATGAGGGAATCCTTTCCCTTACTTCCTCTCTAGCACTTGTCAGGTATTTTGTTGATCTTTGCCATTCTGGATGGGGTAAGAAAAAAAAACACCCCAAAGTTGTTCTGATTTTATTTCCCTAATTGCTGGGAATGAAGAACATTTTTTGAGACACTTCTCAGCTGTTTTTATTTCTCCTTTTGAGAACTCCCCAGCTGATCCAACTACAACACAACTCTTGCACATAAAGTTCAGGGAACATCATGGAATGGAAAGATCCTAAGAGCCAGAGGAACCAGATGTTTGCTGTGAGATTACATCTCCTATTCCCCTGCATCCGTGAAGCCTCAACAACATGGGAGCCTAAACAAAACCTATAAAAGGATGCCACCAATAGGCATGCTAACATGGTAGGGGGAATTCTATGGGGTCCCCAACTCTAGACAAAGAACTACAGGCAACTAAGGAATGCTGAGAATGGAAGAAACAACAGTCATCCTCAGGAGGAAAGTCCTCCAATAGGTTATTCAATACCAAGTGGTCAGCCCTGAAATCATACGGGCACAAATCACAACATAGAAACTAAGCAGGCTGTATCTATATATTTAGAAATACACACCTCCTCTCTCTCTCTCTCTCTCTCTCTCTCTCTCTCTCTCTCTCTCTCTCTCTCTCTCTCTCTCTCTCTCTCATTCACACACACACAAAGAAGCCAGAGGCCATGAATTAGAGATATTGGTGGGAGTGGTACATGAAAGGGATTTGGGGGTGGAACAGAAAGAGGAAAATGATGTAATTATATTTTAATTTTAAAACTTTCAAAGATAGAGCTAATATATGCCAAGATACTCACATTCAACACATACCATTTTGTGAGTTTGAAATGAGCCTACATCCATAAAATCATCCCCATGGAAAAGGCTGTTCTATATCAACCAACTCTAGAACTTTATTTTTGCTCTATTACTTACGTTTTAAATATACTTCATATGCGATCTACCCCCTTTGCATATTTTAAGTGCTCGGCACAGTCCTGTTAAATGTCTGCTCCATGCCATCCATATTTCTCATTACAAACACCCACTCCTTAGGTATAACTAAGACATTTTTCCTTTGAGAAACGTCTCCCTTTGTTCTCCGCCCCAGCCCTGGTCACCTCTATCATACTTTCTGCTTCTTTGAGTTTCATCTGGATCTGTAAAACTCTCAGATGAAAAAGAGGAGAAGGTTTTCTGACATAGAGATGACTGAATATGAAACAGAAATCAAAAGAGAGGCATGTGGGACTGGATCAAACATCCACACAACACAGGAAGCAATCAAAACAAAAACTCGTCCTACAGGGTGGGGGGACACACTGGCAAACCATCCATCTAACAGAAAAAAATTACTCAAAATATATAAGGATCACTGGGAGACTAGTAGTACAAAAGCAAATGACCTGCTGGATAGACTTCACAGCACATATACACGCTGTCATCGTGGATAAGCCACAGGGCACTCAACCTCCAGAACATTCAGAAACTGAAGTCAAAATCAACATGAGCTATTATCTTTTTTTTTTTTTTTTTTTTTTTTTTTGAAGACAAGGAACTACCAAGAGAATTCTTACACATCACCCCAAACATGTTTCCGATGTGGCTTTCCATCATGCCATGCCCAGCCTCCCAGGTATCCTTGTCTTTCCAGGAACATGTAACGAATGCAGCAGTCTTGTCAAGGTATGAAGTCTTAATTGGAAAGTGGTGTAGTCAATTGAGTTAAGAATAAGATCCAAATTAAAGGGAAAATGAATTCCTAATTTGCAGTGAAGATCCTAATAAGTCAAGGAGACAAGTTGGGGCTTGTATATAGTGGATTCACGTACACCCTTTATACTGGAAGTCAAGTATCTCAGTCAGCTCCCTGGCACTGTGACAAACTACCAGAGGCAAACAACTTATAAGAAGGAAAAGTTGATTTGGGCTCATAGTTTTAGGAGTTTCGATCAATGATTGGTTGGAATGTTTTATGCTTGACCAAGTAGCTCATCCTACCATACGGGAACATGCTAGAGAAATCCTGTTCATTTCATCTAAAAAAAAAAAAAAAAAAAAAAAAAAAAAAAAAAAAAAGTGGAGATTGTGCCTGGATTCCAATATTGCTTTCAAGGACATACCCCTAAATGACCTAAATACCTGCTACTAGACCCGAACTCCTGCACATTCTACTGCCACCTTCTAATAGTGCCACAGGGACATTATGGGCCTCTGGAAACATATTTATCCAAACAGCATCAAGCATGCTTTTTTAGTAGATTGGTGTTTTTTCTCAAGATAGGGTTTCTCTGTGTAACAGCCCTGACTGTCCTGGATCTTAATTTGTAGACCAGGCTGGCCTGGAACACAAAGAGATCTGCCTGCCTCTGTCTCCTGAGTGCTGGGATTAAAAGCATGCACCACCACAGCCAGTCTTATAAGAACTTTTTGGGGAAGAGATCCCATAGATCGTTCTGGCAGCAAACTCCTAAGCCTTGCACTTAAGCAAGCCCCTCAGGGCATCCCACCACAGTCTCTCGCCTTGAGATTTAACTCTGTTTGCCTTTCCAGATGTTCACTGATCTGGGAAGTGAGTGCTAGGACCTGGGAACAAAGAGATGGGACAGAGAACATGGCAACAATGACTCATAGACCAGAGCAGACTGCAAGGCTGCAAAGGGTGATCAGCTTCCTAAGGGAAATGGCTGGGTGTGGTTCTCTGTTTTGAAATGTGACATGGCTGAAATCTGAAAACCAGAAAATAGGGAATATGAGGGCGATTTAAATTGTGGTGATAGTAGCCTGTCTTGTGGCAGTGTGTGATGGAGAAGCATTTGGGGGACTTGAAACATCTGTTGGAAGAAAGAAATGGTAGAATCCATTTGTTGGTTGGTGATGGGAGCTTAGGGGTGGAGTGTCAGAATCTTATGTGTTCAACCCAAGACAGAAAAGCCATCTACTGCAGAAAACATCATAGGAACTATAGGTTAGGGGTAGATTGTGAACTCAGATCTGTTTACATTCACATTGAAATAACACTGGACACTCTATGTGGAGAAACCAAGTGGGCTTGTGACTCTGGGACATACGTTTATCATGTGAAACTTGCAGCTTTTTGTGACATGATAATCAATGAAGCAACAAAAGAGCCAGAAATTGCAAGTCAAGAACAAACTCTTAGAGCAAGTCCCAGAGAGATATAAGCTCCTAAGTGCCTGGAGGAGGTCAAATATGGGCAGAGAAAAGAGGAGTCAAGTGTTGAAGCAGAGTGAGTTCATTAAGCAGAAAACTGAGATCCCCTCCAGACCACATCCAATCACCATGATTCTGGAAAGGCCCATGAAAGAGGCCCCACAGAGCCTGACCTAGGTAAACGAGGAAACAGCCCTAATCTTACCAGTTTCCTGGTCAGCAAAGGCTGACCAAAATTTAAATATAGAAAGAATAAAGAGTCGTAAATGAGCATGGTGGTGTGCAACTATAACTCTAGAACTTACTACAGAAACAAGATGGTTGCAAGTTCAAGGACAGCATGGACCACAGAGAGAGTTCACTACTAGGTGATACACTAGGTGAGACCTGTCTCAAACAACTAAAAACAGCCAAATGGATGGAAGGTAGGTAGGTAGATAGATAGATAGATAGATAGATAGATAGATAGATAGATAGATAGATAGATCCTGGGGTAGAGTGGGCTCAGGCTGTAGGAGGGTGAGAGAGAATTTTCAGTATGGGCACACGCTATCTGTTTGTGTTACTGAGTGTCCTGGGAAGCGGCCACCTGTGTCTGTCAAGGCAGCTGTCACAATCCGTCATTGCTTCCTGTGGGAAGATCCTTCCTAGACAGAGAGGGGAGGGCATCAGAGAACTATGTCTCTGTCTACACTTTCTATTTACTTTACTAATATAAATACATGTGGTATTTTTTTTCCACAAAAGGACATATTTTCAGAGGCATTCCTTTGTCTGCAAGAGTATATCATTTCTCTGGGGAAAAAAAAAGCTAATTAAAAATGTGTTAAATGAACACATTCAAGGCAGGGAAGCTTCTTTCCTCCGATGATTTGTCTGAAGCTATGAATTGGACTAAAACACTGACATTAAAAGATGCTATGTGTGTAGCTCTGGGGGAAATTCAGCCTCAGAAAAAAGTTTCTTTGGGGTCCCAGGGTAGTGAGTCTTGCTGGCCCAGGCCAGCATGAGGCCTCAGCTATGAAGGCAGTATTCTGCTCACAGCCTCAGGTATCCCAGAATTCCACAGAGACACACATGGCCTTGTTGCTCCCTCACTTGGGATGACAGAGATCACGACAAAAGAGCAGCAGACCAAACAACTTCAGCTACAACTCCTTTCCAGACACAGCATTTGTCTATAAATTCATTCTTGCCCTCAGCCTGGGCCACAGTTCAGTCCGGGCTGATGCTGAGAACACTCGGAAAGCCAAGACCAGGGGAGGGCCACAGGGGGAAGGTGTTCAACATGAGTTTGGCATCTGCAGCAGGAAGAAGTCCGAAGGAGGCAGAAGAGGCAGTCTAAAGAAAACCTAGGGACAAGAGAAGGTGCTTAGTGTGCTGCTATTGATGGCAGGCTGCTCAGAAGTCACAGTTGCCAGAATTCACTTCTAGTGCCTATAACTGTGGAGCACACTGTCTGAATGAACCCTGGAACATGAGAAATTCCAGTGATAAGGACTCTGATCAAGGATCCCAGACCCACAATCCAGTCATGTATGGATAGAGGGTCCATCATGTCAAGTGCTCAGATGGAAGTAACATTACCTGCCTCCAGGGGTAGGCATTCTGAAGCTCACACTCCTTTGAGAATTTTAGCCTATTTACCCAAATTTAAAATTTACACCCATATCCAAAACCGAAATACAGTTTGTTTCTCTCTTAGTGTATGGCCAGATTCATCAGTTGGCCTTTGATCTACTACGTGGCAGTATTAAGGAGATGTTGGCTTATAGAGCCAATACTCTCATCAATGAATTAATACACTTACCATGGGAACAGCTTAATGGTTGCTGTTGATTACACGTGGTAAGTGAAGGTTTTTGGTCTTTTCTCTTGCCCTATCATGCCCTTTTGACTTTTCTGTGTGATGACAGAAGGTCTTTGCCAGAAGCTAACTCTTCTCTCCTACCCTTCCTAGCCACCAGAATTATGATCCAAATACAGCATCGTAGAACAGGCTCTGAAGATTCATGGGGAAAAAACCAGTAATAAACAGTCCACCGCGGGGGTGGGGAGGGGGGGGCATAGCACATGGTCTTCAGGTTTGCTTCAGTCATTACCAAAATCCAGCTAGCAGGAAAGAAACAGGAGACGGTTACTGTGTCTCCTTTAAACTCACATTTCATTGGATCCACTAAGGCACTGGCCACGAGAAGCTAAAAGGCACAGAGAAGAGCACGGTTTGTAGTTGATGTGTGTGTATGTCAGGGTGGGGGAGGCAATAGCCAAAACAAGGCCTCTGTAAAAATAAACATGGAAGAACAGCCAGTCATTCCCACCCCATGCGGCGTGGTTCAGCTGGAGATCTTCGAGTCATGAGTTTCAGACATCTGTGCCACTTTACATTTCCTTTATGCTTTGATAGGTAACCCAGTTGTCTCATATCTATTTCTACCCCACGGCAGTCCCCACTGACACCCGAGTTTCCTTAAAGAATACACTTGATCTTCACACACTAATTAATACTTCAAGTAGTTAACTTGCACGTTTCCCAGATATCTTGGCCGCTGCTTAGAAGATCAACTGTTTGGAATCCCTGGGCAAGCGGCTATCATCAGGTGAATGAGGACCAAGATGGAGGGTGCAGTGTGTCAATCACGTGAACTCACCTCAAGGTTGCCAGGTGGTGTCTGTCAACCCTGATTCCTTCATACTGCTGTGATCACACTACTGCATCCTTGAGCGTTTCCCTTGCCAGGCAAAGATGGTTTTAGTTCTGCATTGAGAAATGAACAAATAAACCACCACAAGGCAGGGTTATTTTTGCAGGATTTCACCACAGTGAAGCCTGAACTGACCTTTAACCTTTGAAGCCTGATTCTAAGAATCCACGCTTAAACTATAACCCTGTGTGTAAACAATGGCGCAGTTTTCCAGCACCCAAGAAGACAGCAAAACACTGGAAATTACCTAACTCTCCAGCAAGGAGAGCGATTAGAACCTTGCTCTCCAGACTGTAGACTTTCTAGCCATATGATAAGCTTGTGCCCTCTGACACTTCTCCCTAAGTCTGCTGCAATTACACTCTGCTCAGCTTCAGTGTAGGCAATGGTATCTGTGGCTACACGTGATCGTACACTGATTCTATCTAGGCTGATAAGATCAGTATTATGTTCTGTTTTCTTCTTTGTGCCTTTTCTTGTATTTTACAGTAAGGTAATACATACTTCTAAACTGTGGGCAGAAAAAAGTTTTATTTTCCAGCCTTTGTTTAAATAGCTCTTTGAAGAGGCTATGACCTACTTCAGGCATCCTTATTTCTGAGGGTAGAGAAAACCGTCAGGTCAGGGTATCAGAAGGACCCCCTCTCCTTTGACTGTGACCCTGCTGCTTCCCTGGCTACAGTGGGGTCAGTTAGCTTTCCAGTGACCGGAGTCTGAGGATGCTGAATAAGTCATTCTGAGGACAAACAGATGTCCAGGCCGATTCGGTGACTTTGATTGGCTCACCAATAGCCGAGACCTCCCAGAGACACCTTAAAAGCCAATGCCGGAGGCGTTTTCACAGGGTTCTCCATTTTTACAGATGGGCCCTGCCTGGCCTCAAGACCTGTGGAATCAGAAACAGATGGACTCACTCTGTCCTCATACATGAAAACCACTGTCCCACACAAGTCTCACAGTGTCCTCTCAGGGAAAAGAAGTACACTCAACCTGTTCTCATAACAAATCAAGTCACTATATTATGTGGATGCAGATTCAGGTAATTATTTCTGAAAATACAAATACTATGAATAAATAATGCTTGCAAAAACACTAGCAAGTGTGAGCAAGAGGGGTCCAAGTCTATGTTTGGATGGAAGCACAGGCCACCAGGGATGAGTCAAGCAGCCGGACAGGACATGACTCTGGGAACTAAAAGATAAACAACAGGGGTCCTAGGTCCTGGCAGACTGTGAGGCAACAGAGGGTCATTTGAACTCCTAGGGGTCATTTGGACTAGGATGCCCTACCATATGAGTGGGAAATATTAGACCAAAATACAATTCATTATAATCAGCTTCTCCTGAATGAATGTTCACATTCTTCCTTGAGCCTGTTTCTTATGTGGATGCCTAACAGTAAGTATCCAGAAAACTTAGGCAGATGCACAGTCTTTACGAGGGAAATGCAAAGTACAGATTGAATTTAGCCAGCTTCAAGGGAGTTGTGATTGCTTTACAACAAGAATCACAGGACTGGGGAGGTGGCTCAGCGGGCAAAGTCAAGGCGACTCTAGTTCAGATCTCCAGAACCCACATTAAAAAGTCAAGCATGAGAGCCCATTCTTGTAAACATCAGGGCTGGGGGGGTGGGGGGAGGAAGACAGGCAGATCCTAGGGTCTTGCTAGCTAGCCAGTCCAGCAGACAAGTGAGAGACCTCTCCATAAAACAATGTGAAGATCAATAGAGATGGTTACAAGAGGCCAGTCTCTGACCTCTACATGCGTACCTGCAGGAGAGCCCACTCATACATAGATACATACAACACACACACACACACACACACATGCACACGCACACACGTACCAACATAGAGCGAAACACACAACTCAGGTTAAATTGCTACTAATCTTAAAATAATAAAAGCTTCTAAGTGACTAGGTCTCTGCTGGTCCAATAAGTCAGTCATCACTGTGGAAATCTGGACACCTGCTAGACATAAGGAATGTGTGGCAGGAGGTAGGGTATTCCTATGTATTCTGCCCTAATGCTACCCACCCCCTACAACTAGCTTGGATAGGGAAAACTGGACCCACTATGAACGTGCTCGCCTGCCTGCTCAAAGGTTCACCCAGCACTTCTCCTGCTCTCCTGCGTTCTCCCCATTGCCCTGGATGCCTGGCTGGATCACAGCCTCCAGGCTTTGATCTAGATCCAAGCTCATCCTCTGATACACTCTCTGTGCTCTCCCAAGGCAAATAAAGGCAAGCACCACATCAAAGCCAGGCTTGTAGCATCGTGCTATCTGTTTCCTGGGGAATGAAGCTCCCCAGTATAAATCGTATTGAGATGCAGGATGGTCAAATCAAACATGGCTGTGCCCCAGATCTTTTTGAAAACGTGAACAGCATCTTGAGACCTTCAGCAATCCAATTCTTTCTGTAGAGAATTTTAAGCAATGTGGTAAAGCTGGGAAAAGGACAAGGCCAGGAGTGTTGAGAAGGACAAATATGTCACTTTCATGCTCCAAGCAAGGTTGAGGCTACACTCTATCAATAAGCAGGAAGAAAAGCAAAACAGGTTTGCACTCAGATCTCAGTGCACTGTCAAGGAATCCATGTTAAAGATGGCAGTGTCTCAGATTCAAATATGAGTGTCTGTCTTTTCACGTGTTAGATGTGAACATACATTAGAAAAAGTATCTACAGATGGGAAGTTATACAAGGCACAACCTATATGTGAAATCTGTGTGAGTTCTATGAAAAATAGATCTTTACTCTCCCCATCCCTCCAATATCTCTCTAGGCTGCAGAATTCCCTGCTACTCCACTAATATAAAAGGGGGAAAAAAATCACAATTTAGTTGAGCTGAAGAGAAGGCACCAGATTCATAGACAAGGAGTGAAGAAAGCAGAAACCATCAAAACTTACCAAACCAGATCTGTCATTGCCAAGTACTTTCCTCTGAAGTGTCAGGACAGGGGTTGCGGCAACAGGAAAGAGACTAATTAACAAGTTACTTTGGATTCTGAAGTTTGAATTATCTTTTTGGGGGTAAGGATTAATACAGGGAGAATGTCATAATCCTATCAATGTAAACTGACCTATTGAGAATCTAGTGGGTGTGTCTCTAATTCTAATTTCTGGGATGCTCAGATACAAAATTTCAGCTTGGTGAGTGGAACATTAATGGGAGCTACCTGTTTTGATCCAGCCTGGTCTATTCCAACCTATTCCAGGAGCTTATTATCAAACATTGGCCTCCTGAACTTTTTCATTTAGCATTGGACATTAAAGAAAAAAATACAGCTGTCAACCTGGTTTGCAAGAAGATATTGACTATGTGACTGAGTTGCAGGCACTGAGTCATGGACAGAAATGAAATGTGAAGTACCATGCAATCTCCCAGAGAAAGAAGCCTCTTTGGGATTTTCTATTGGCCCTTTCATGGGTTAGGGATATTCTTACAAATGCCATCATTGTGGGCAGCACATGTAGAGAGGGCAGAGCCACCCTATCAACTCTTCTTCCCAGCTCTTGCACGAGTCGGGTGTGAGAACAAACCACATTCAAACCAGTGCAGCTGGTGGCCTGGCACAGTGATGCTCAAGGAGAACCCAGTATTGAAAAATATGAAAAAGTTAAGCAAAAACTTTTGTAATCCAGTGGGGTAAGAAGTCACCAGGGATTTGCCATCCAGATGGACACACTCGGGTACTATTAATAATTACCTGGGACACCAGGCATGGATTTCTAAGAAAACCATGATGTGTGGATAGGTACACTTCTCAGGTTGGACCTTGACTCTTAATAACATCCTTTGTCTCTGGACAACTCCTTTCAGGACCTTTCGAAACTGTCCAGGACCTTTCAGAACTGAACTGTAAGGTTGGGCACATTTTGTGCCTTGTGCTCCATGTCTTGAGTGAAAAAGGACAATATAGGGATTTTAAAACCATCATCTGCTTCTGTTTCATGTTCTTAGAAATACATGACTCACAAGAACGTGATCCTAGAATCACCTCCTGGCCCATTACCATTTCTGTTACAAGTAACAAGAACTAAAAACCTTCCATTTCCTTTCCTCCCTTCTCAGTCTACCAAATGGAGCAGGCTAGCAGGCTTCTGCTTGTCTAGGAAGTAGCATCCTGGGATTTCTTCTTTGTGGAGAGCCACAGGGCAGGCTAAGGGGAGGGCTGTGGTTGACACCCAGAGACGACGTGTCTGTTGAAAGAACGGTAGCCATGGGAGCTCTCTTACTTCAAAATATATAAATTTGGGGTTGAATGGGGTGGGAATTTTGTGTCTTCCCCCTTTAAAAATATCCAGTCCAACAAAAATTTTAGAACTAAATACTTCAGAAATTTATTAAAAGGTATTTACCCTGTCCACCATCCCTGCTTTACACCGCAGACTGATTTTCTTTTGTTTATTTTGCAACAGCCCCTGACACTCCTTTCAGATCGCTCACTCTAAGAGGCAAATTCCCAGACAAGGAAGCAGATTTCCCTCCTCTGGCTCTGTGGATTAGCCAGCAGCTCCTCTGGTAGTTGTTGGTCCCTGTGGAGCTTGCAGGTCTAGTGAGGCAAGTGGAAACATGTTCCAGCAGCCACTCAAGTGAATCACTTACTGAGGAGGCCCAGCAGACTCAGGCAGTGCACACTCTGGGGCTCTCAGAGAGACTTTACTGGATTCTAGAGTTTGCCTGTTGCCATCTGAGTCTAGAATGGAAATCACTCTCCTACAGGAAGCAAGGGCAAAAAAACTTGAGCCACTTCCCAAATAAACCCATGAGTCTCGCCCAGGTGTCACCAATAATGATGGCAGTGTTATGGTGCTGGTTTTGTCAATGCCAAAGAAGGTACTGAAGAATTCACTGCACTGTCATCAGCAGGGGGAGCCTGGTAAGAGAAGAGAGAGTCTCTACAAAGTCAGAGAGGGGCTAGGATGCAGCTGGTGACAGCAGTGACTACCCACTGCCGATCCCGCCACTGGCCAGGACAATGACAATGTCACAAACGTCTATTACCTCATGATGCTGTTAACTTCAAGAGCATGAAGGACCCGAGTCTTTACAGACTTGGATCCCATCAGCCCATCTGCTGTGGGCCGTACTCATGACAGACTATGGCTGTGAACATAGCTAGAGTCAACGTGCCACATAGATATCATTTCAAGTTTGTCCTATCTTCTCCACTTTAAAGGCCATTGCGGTTGAAAGTTTCATTGATTCAGCCAGAGTCACTGACATAGCACCAAGCCCGGACAGTTGAATTCCAGATGTGGACAGGTGTTAGCTGAAGTGCTGCAGAACCCCTAGAACAGTGCCACCTCAGAGCCTGGAGCCTTGAGGGACAGACTTGAAGGGGCTGCACTGGGCTTTGCCCCTCAGCTTCTGGCTAAATCAAGATGCCAGGGACCCTTGTTTGCCCCATTTCTAATTTCCAAATATGGTTGACTGCTAACATGCAGGACTCCCCACCCCCCCCCACACACCGAATGTCAAAGATAATGATTTCTATTCCTCCCTGACTTTTAGTGACAATGTGTGCTAGTGCCTCTATTTCTCTGCTGCTTCAGGATGGCAAGAGAGTGGCACATGTAGCCTGCCTCTAAGACTGGCAGCTCATCTACAGGAAGTCGCTGCAGCGTTAGGATGGAAAAATGAGTGAGCCAGGAGTTCCAGAATTCCCACCACTCCAATGTAGCCAGCAACACATATAATATAGATGGGGCCAGCGTGGCTCTGTGAGTCTGGGGTCAAGTCAGACACCTCCTCTTTGTTACACTGTCATCTACTGGTTTCCAGGCTGCTGGCTCCTGGGCTATTTCTTCCAGCAAGCCCCATTGCAGCCACTTGCCCAGCTGATCCCCAAACAGTGAGCAATCACCTTTGACTTGTGTGAGGTGGACCGTGGGGTAAGGGTCCCTGTTGAAGTGTGGGGACTGCCACATCAGCCTCCACAGAAACAAGCATCTTGGAGCTGTCTCCTCTGCTGACCTAGAGAAGTTCAGTGTAGGGATACTCGTGTACTTCATCCAAGAGGCCGCCCTGTTTGAGGGCACCGAGTCCTGGTCTCTGTTCTTCCAAATACAAATTCAATCCTTTCCCAAAGGGTTGTAGCTTATCTGGGTATGTGAAACAAAGCAAACCCTCGCTCTTCTTGTACCTTCAGCCATCCTAGTTTAATCAGACTGACAGGGTTGTTACTTTTGGAAGGGTCTTTGGTTAAGCAAGGCTGTGTAAAGAACTGAAGAAATGGGAACAACCCTTCTTCCATCGTTATCAGCTTCATTTGAATTCTGTAGAACCAACCTAGGAAACCCTGGCATTCTGCTCTGGTGGTCCTAGGTGGGACTTCCCACAAACCCAGAGGCTAAATTAAAAAAGGCTCTTTAGCAAGCAGTAAAGACACACCTGTGGGCTAGCCTGGGGTACTCACATTTCACATTTCTAATCCAGAAAACCTGGATAACTTATCACCAAACAGAAGTCAGGTCATTGGAGGGGACAGGCCACAAAAAAAAAAAAAAAAAAAAAAAAAGTTCTATAAAGCACATCAGATACTGTGCAGATAAACAGTAAGGCATTTGCTATCTTACCTGGGAAGGAACCTCCTCCCCTCAGGAGGCTCTAAGGCAGCACAGGACCCTGACTCAGACATCTACAAAAGTGCTTGGACTGGCTGCTGCCTGCATCACAGACATTGTATGGACAGAGTGAGATCTGAGAGGAATTTGGATGTGGGTTTTGGGAGACAAATAAGTGCACCCCAGCTATGGAATGAGCTCTTTCCTTCCTGGAGAGAAAACTGTACCAACATTGTGGGTGACGACCCACCTCTCAGGCTGCGCGACCTTAAGAAGGAAGGACTCATCCCCCACCTTCAGCAGCCCTTTCTTCTGCCTTCAGCATCTCTTCCATTCTGTCCTCCAGTACCTCCCTCCCTCTCCCTCCCTCCCCTGTCCCCTGTTCCACTCCCCCTCCCTCCCCCTAATGGCTTCCTTCTTTTGTCTCTATCTCTGCCTTGCTCCCTGTCCTCCATAACTTTCCTTTCTCTTCTCTGCTCTCCTTCTCCTTTGGGCGTGTACTCTCTCTATCTCTGTCTCTCAGCCGCCATCTTCCCCTCCCTCCCCAACCTGTTGCAGTTAATGTTTTCCAGCCCTAATCACTGCACCAGCCTCTCAAATCAACATGATTCAACAGTCCTTTCTGGAGCTCACATGACAGGTCCTGTATGTTAGTCACAAAGCACAAGAATGCCCCAGAGGAGTGGAGACCTGAGGCAAGATTACTCCCAGCTCTGACATGCAAAACACAGCACTCAGCACTAAATAAACTAGGGAGTTCCCCCAAAGCCCGAGTGTATGACATTGCAGCCTCCAGGCCACGGTAATTTACATACTGACTTTTAGTTTAGTTTACATTCCAGAATTTAGAGCAGACGTCTTGAGTCCAGAAGGCCAGCTTTCAACTGTTACATTAAACTCAGACTTCCAAAGCGAATCTGTGTGCAGGCACACAACTGGGCTTTGATACCTATGGGCCTTGGAGACCTACCTGGCCCCTAAAATATGCCCACCTCCCTTCCAAAATGCCCCACCTGTGTCTGTAGTTACTTGAGGTTAAAGAATTAAAAGCACAAGTCTTTCGAGAAAGGAGGGCCTAAAATAAAATTAAAAACAAAACAAAACACCCCTAGATGTTTAAACACAGAGTTCTCTCATCAAATTAAATTGCCCATGGATTTTTTCACTGAACTTATTTTTCACCATGAATGTCAACTGTCCAGCACATGCCCTTCACATGTTGGTCAAAGAGTTCTGTCAGGGAGAGATGAGCAGTGTGTGGCCGCCAGGTCTTCCCCAGCCCTAGCCCATCACATCTGGATCTTTAGAAAACTACTCCAAGTTCTAGAAGAAGAGCTCCTATTTCTCAATACTGCCAGATAAAACATTGGAGACACAGAAGAGGAATCTGAAAGCAGGCAAAAGGGACAGAACTCACACCAATGTATAGTTCAGAGCCTCAGGCCTGTCAAAGAAGCCCCTTAGACCTGTCCATGAAAGCTCAGGCTCATCTATGTTGCCTCAGGCCCATCTATGAAGGCTCAGGCCTGTCTATGAAGGCTCAGGCCCATCTATGAAGGCTCAGGCCTGTCTATGAAGCCTCAGGCCCTTCTGTGTAACCATGCTTAAACAAGAACACAACACTTCCCCAAGAGCTTCACTATAATTCAGTTTCTACATCAAACCATTCATAATATCCTGAAGAAACTCAAGAGGGGCCCCTCAGTGGAGTCTAACCCCAATGACTAAGATTTGGAATTAGCAGACAATGATGTGTTTTTACAAAAAAAAAAGAGAAATGGTTGTAAAAAACTCAAGCTCCATTTAAGGTGCATATTTTCACTAAATGAAAAAGCAAACTTTCTATAAGCAGATGAGATAGATAACATTAAAATCGGATCATATAACGGTAGCATCTCTCCTTGGTGAATTAGTATACATAATAATAGGTTACATTCTGTCATGTATTTTAATATTTTTCAACTAAACTGTAACTTTTTAGAGTTCCTTCTCCAAAAACATGCATATTACAAAAGAAACATACCTATTTTCTTTGTCAGACATTCATATTTTATACAATATGTACACAGTTTGAGTAGGGTCAATTAAAAGGATTTTCATGCTGTTCTAGGACAAAAGAAAATGTACCTGTAGCTAATGCACAGTTAGGCAAGCTCATTAGAGAAACAGATGCTTATAAAGAGCCAAATGGAGATGTCTGGATCTAAAAAATATCAAATCAAAATTAATCTTGTAGTTGAGAGGATAAAAGAAATTGGAGAGCTTGAATGTTAACCTATTGGACTTCACCAATCTGAAAACCTTACAGAGAAACACGGAAGCAATGCAAACTCGGAAGCGCAATGACAAGATCAAAACTGGTCCGGTGGATGCAAGTTCTATAATCATGGTCTGAGAAGGAAAAGAGGCAGAGGGAATTGATGTGGGATGCCTCTC
>NW_026125294.1:0-118188 GCF_943737965.1 Phodopus roborovskii
CACTATTGGTTAAGTTCATGTGAAATCTTGATTACATAAGAGGGATTTGAGGGTGGAATGAATTTGACTATGACAAGGCTACTGTCACAATTAGTCTCTTTTATAATGGATATCTTACAATTTTAAAATGTTGAATGCCCCATAGCTGTCAGTCGCAAGATTTTAAGGTGAATTTATTCACATTGAAAAATACAGTAATAACACATGATTTGCATATTCATTGTAGAAGTTATTGAAATACAAATGATAGTTTTGGTTGTGAGCCTGGGGCCTCCTAACAGCTGTGAGCCATCTCTCCAGCCTAAGGGGAGAAGGGGGGAGGGATGGAGTAGGAGTAGGAGAACATGATGGTCAGGGAAGACTGAAACAGGGAAGGAATATATGAGAGCATGAAAAACAGATACCTTAATAGAGGGGAGCCAGTATAGGTTTAAAGAGAAATCTCAAGTCACTACGTAAATGTTCAGAGATCCACAAAGATGGCCCTAACTAAGAACTGGCAGTATGGAGAGGCTACTCTAAATGCCCTTCCTCTATAACGAAACTGATGACTACCTTACTTGCCATCCTAGAGCCTTCATCCAGTAGCTGATGGAAGCAGAAGCAGACACCCATGGCTAAGCACTGAACCACACCCCGGGAACCCAGTTGTACAGAGGGAGGAGGATGAGCAAAAGGGTCAAGACCACGCTGAAGAAACCTACAGAAACAGCTGACCTGACCTAGAGAAAGCACACATGGACCCCAGTCATAAAGCTGGGGAACCAGCATTGGACCAAAGCAAGCCCTCTGATTGTGGGTGCCAGTCAGAGGCCTCGGCTGTCCATTGGACCTCTAACAGTGGAACCAATATTTATCTCTAGTGCACAAATGGACTTTGGGAGCCCATCCCCATGAGGGATACCATTTCAGCCCAGATACCCAGAGGAGGTCCCTAGGCTCTCTCCTCAAACAAAGATTTGCACAGACTTGATTATCCCCTATGTAAGGCCTCACTATCCTTGGAGAGGGATGGGGGAATGGAATGGGGGTGTCATGGGCCAGTGGGAGGATGGGAGGGAGAGGGAACAGGGTGATTGATATGTAAAATAAAATTGCTTCTAAAAAAAAAATACAAAATGATGAGCATTTAGGGGTGGATATAGATGTTGCTCAGTATTAGAAGAATTTTCTTAGCATGGTCCATGCCTTGATTTCATTCACAGCTCTATAAAGCAACAACAACAAAAACCAACACTAAGTAATTTCCCTTTTTTAGAAGGAAAGTGAGAAGATAGAGGTAGGTGGATCTCTGTGAGTTCAAGACAGCCTACAAGAGCTAGTTCCAGGACAGTCTCCAAAGCCACAGAGAAACCCTGTCTCAAGAAAACCAGAAAAAAACAAAAGAAAAGAAAAAGGAAGTGTGAGAATGAAAAGAAAAGCATTATATCATTATACTGTTAACTCTTTACAATTTTTGTAAATATAGTAACAAATTATTCAAATATATTTTAAAATTGTATGTAGATACTGAGACTCTAATAACTATGTTGGTTCACACTTGCAATGTCAGCATTTGCATGATGCTGAGTGTACCAAGGCAGGAAAATTACTATAAATTCAATGCTAGCTGAGATAAGAGTTTCAGTTTGAGCTTCAGAGTGAGAACTCAGGCCAAAATAAAACAAAATTACTCATTAATTGCTCAAGTTGATCAGAAATATGTATTTCATGACATCTAGGATAAATCTGACCATTTTCTTTATATGAATTTAAGTTCATTCACAGAATCAAGGCTTTTTACTTTATCCAGTATTTTCTGGCACATAAACCAACAAATACATCAATGATTTTATAGGCCCAAGAGTCCTAACATTTCTTTAAACAGAATCAAAATGTTTCTGAATGTCAAAGCATTTTATGAAGTAAAAAACACATCATGTAATGAACTATTCTTCAACAAAATCTTCACTATTTGCTTACTTAGATATGAAATAACTAAATATAAAGCCATTGAGTAACTTTTGATCATTGAACTTATGCTGTGTGCATTGTCTCTCTGGCATATCCTTAATATTGCTGCTATTGACAACATTGCTTCTGAGAGCTGTGATTGATAAAGTCCTTCAATCCCCAAGAAACCTCTCGACACCTGCTAGGTGTACACTAGAATGAGGAGTCCCAACCTGTTAAAAATCTTCTTAGAACACCTTTGTGTCTGTTTCTAGACCAGGGTAAACATACTCACACCCTAGTGGCCAGCCAGGAGTGCCCATTCTCTTCTAGGGGTATGCTTTAGCCACCAAAACAACTTTGCAACCTTTTGTGAAGGTGGGAGACACCAACTTCCTATTCTTCTGCATAGGGAATTCATCTCCAGTTCATAAAGACTGAGAATTATTCTTTCACCCCTTATCTCCAAAAGTTGCCATTTGAAGGCTAAGGAGAGAAAGGCTGTTACAAACTCAAAAAAAAAAAAAAAAAAAAAGTAGATGGCACCATATGTTTGGATTATTGATTAACAAGAGAAAGGGGGAGAGGGATAGAGGGAGGAAGGAAAGTGAACATAGGATGAAAGTTTCTTCCTCCTCCCTTCCCTCTCCCTCTATCCTCTCTTCTTCCTCTCCTCCCTCCTTTCTTCCCTCTTTCCAGCCCTTCCATTTCTTTTTATTTTAAGCAGAACAATTTTCCTGAGATCAGAAATTATTTCCCTGTTGAAATCGACAACAGGTGTTCAAAAAAAGTGATCGTTTTCAGTGCACACACAGCACAAAGGCTAAAGCATACATGGGTACACACACACATGCACACTGTGCACACCCCTATGCATATGTGTTAAGGACTTATGTCCACATGCACATGCTTCATATAGGCATTATCAAACCCAATATGTACATAAGATTATGTATAGCTATGTGCATACACACAGTCACACATATCTAGGCTCACACAATACAATCACACAAATAGTCATGAAAAGAATTAAAACTTCAACAGAATTTGGAAGTAGAAGCTTCTACAAAGAGCTCAGTGGGTGAATGGAGGCAGATCCCACTGCAAATGACTTCAGGGAAAAAAAAAAAAAGGGCACAGGAACTGTTGGGTCTCACTTCCTTTGGGGTGTTTAGATTCTGTTTTACTTCAGCCTGCCTTTCATCCTCCTGTCCCATCGAACAGCAATTTCCCAATATTTATTCCCTGCATGACTTCAGTCTTCAGCACAACACCCTGTGAAAAGAATCCTGGACATCATGGCTCCAACTATTTTTTTTATCTCTAATTAGCATATTTCTTTCCTTGGCTCATCACAAGAAGATTGTTCAATGGTCTTTGCTTTCCCAGCTCTCCAGATCACTTGAGGAATATGGCAGTAGAGAACTGTGTTTGGGAAGGTCAGTTTTTCCAGCCACAGGCATCTTCAATCCGAAAGTGAGTACTTCACAGCTACAGCTCACACTAGCCAGTCTGTAGGCCCACAGGTCTGTTGCTCTCTTAACTCTATTGCCTCTTGCTGCTTCTGAGAAAGGGCTCTGAGGAACCCTGGTTTATTTTACCTTATGCTTTGGATAAACTAAGCCGAATCAGGTGAATTATAAGTCGTTTACAATTGGATGTCAAATGCAGAAAGCTGACTCAAAGAGCCAACTGTATAATCCAACACCGCACAAATACTCCAGTCTTCTGTCTAAGTCACTGAATTTCACCAGAGAGCAGAGAGGGTGGTTCGTACTTGGGCTGTTCCGTTGTTTTGTTTCAGCGGGCACCATGCAGGAGCCTCTCCTGAACCAGGCACAGTGCAGATGATGGTCTGTCCTCTGTCCTGTAAGCCTTTTGCATTTGTAGAAGGTACAGTTTTAAAATTCTAGGAATTAACTTCCTTTGTACAGTGCCTAAATCCAGCTGTGACTTGAGTCTGCAAATTGTAAAACACACTGTGAAGTGACATGTCTCTGTTAAAATGGAGTGCTCCGGTCTCCAAATTCCTGTTGACGGTAAGTCACGAAAGGTGATCCTGTTTTTATCCACATTATAAAATACATTTTTGAAAAACATTTTAGATTGAAACCAAGAGAACTATCTCTAAAAAATTTCATTATTGTTAATCGTACGAAAGTGAATATGATAATAGAAAAGATTAAAAGAAACAAGTTTTGTATTTTAGCATTTTGTAAAAAATAATGAAGAGCACCTCTTCTGTCTGTCCAGACTGATTCAGCAAAGAGCTCTGTGTTCTAAATATGATTAAGAGTATCCAGGTGATATTTATTTTTATGAAACACAATATGACATAGCAATATAGATGGGTCAGAGTTTAGCATGCTACTGCAAAGGAAAAAAAATAACACAAAAGACAAGAAAAAGAAAAAGAAAGAAAGGAAGAAAGAAAAAAAAAAAAAAAGAAAGTAAATAAAAGCACTGTAGTTACAAGAGTGTGACTTACTTTTTTAACATTTTCTTTAAAAAATCACATGGGAAGTTCTGATAAGTTGAAAACAGTCAATTTACCAGTAAATTTTTTAAAAAATGTTTGCAACAGAATTCAACACATCTATCTTCAGCTATCAACCTTTTCATACATTCAAAGTTAAATACATATATTCCCTGTGCTTCTTGCTGACTCTACTTAAAACTGCTTACCATAAAGAAATATAAACTCTTTTTCTTTATATTTTTTAATTGACTAATCCATTTTCACAGGTTAGCTTCAGAGAATTATGAATCTCAATGAGATATATTGGAAAATGCCTATAGTCTTGGAAATCATATAACTAAAAGTATTGCCATTATATATAGGGCATAGCTTAGGTATTAAGTTTCAAATGTATAACTGATCATATTATTATTATTAGTAGTAGTAGTATTATTCAACCTGCATATGCTATTCAAAGTGTTTTTTTTACTAGGCAATATTTGCATAACCAATGATTTCCTCCTCATGAACCTCTTTAAACTATGAAATAAGACATAGGAGGTAAGGAAACCAGGGTTCAAGTCCACCACAAATGAAGGAAAAGTGGAAAAAAGAAAAAATAAAGTTTACATTGAAAACAAAACCTATTTGTGGATTATAGTGAGGCATTAATACACTTTTTTACTCAAGAAATCAAATATCTGTGTATTTTTATTTTTATCTAAAGAAATGATTTTTGGCAGTTTAGAGCTATTTCTATAAAAAGGAACTCACCTCATACCACCATTTTTAATTAAAATGCACAGATGAAGCTTTTAACCCCTCAGAATCAGCCAAAATTTTAAAAGCTAACATGTTTTTTAAGATTTTAGTTCCCAAGTAGACTCTCTTTTCTCTACAGAAAGATATTTTTGTCTTCTGAGGTGAGTCCACGAAAAGCTGTAAACAGGTCAATTACCTGCTAGCAGAAATTGGTCTGGAATCAAAGGAAGGGACCTCAAGATTAAGAAAGGGATCAAGAGCCAGGTCACTTGGAAGACAAAAATAGTGGAAATTCTGCTTGCCCTTCCAGTCTGCACCCTTTTGGAGAGTTGAATTAAAGCAATCATCTCCAGTAGCCAAATCTATTAACATACACAGATCATTCAACCACTCTAAAATTCTCTTTTAATAGTATTTATATACAAAATGTTTAAAGTTTACTCTTTCTTCATAGTTTTAGTTTAGAAATCAAGGGTGCACACACACAGGATGAAATCGAAAGTCAACTTTGAAGTGTAAATTCCCAAGCATGCGTGCAAATCTAATTTGGGCAAAATTGTGTTTTTATACAATTCCACCGGAGACTTTTTTTTGACTGTCAGGCAATACCAAGATCCACCAAAAGGCAGATTGTTGAACAACGTGGCTTGGCAGGCTTGAGAAAATTAAAATTTCACCGTTAGCTTTCGCGTTCTTAGGAAAAATGCTTGTAGAATATGTAAAGTGCCGCTGACCTGTTCCAACCTCAGCGCGATAGGCTGCTGAAGTAGCTCTGCTTTTTAATATTAAAAGAACCGAAATCAGAGGCAGTATGTTTTATGAAGAAGCGGTTACTGGTGGCAGCTCCGTCTTAGCTGGCATTTGTCAGGATGATGAGCCTGTCACCATGTACCCGGCCGACCGAGAGATGTCTGTACCGAGCTGAGCAAAGGCTCCGCAGCTCTCCTGGAACAGCAGGCTTCTCCATCGACAGCCAGAGCCCATCTCCTGCTCCTGCTCCTGCTCCTGCTGCTGACTGGGAGACTGGCTTTTTTCTTCTTGCTGTAGTTTGAAATTGAATCGCCGCACTGCTGAGAAAATGCCATGAAAATATAACCCGCCGCATTCCAGGAAAATAAATAAGCAAGGCCACCCAAATTTTCAATTAGTAGCCGCAGCCGCATGCAGGAAATGGCATGCGATCCGTCCAAGGCGCCCTAGGCCGCCGAGGGGCAATGGGGACAAGGAGGGGTGGGAGGGTTGCGGACAGCGCCTTTCACCCTGGAGCCGGCTACTGCCACGCTTAAGCCTGAACTTCCTATTTCCTAGTTTGATACAAGCGTGGCATGTTAGGCGCCTCGGAACAGCAACGCTCTGGGAGGTTGATGAAGATCGTAAAAGCCTTTGATTCCAGGCATCAGACTTTAAAATCTGGTTGTTACCAATAACTGGCCAGTAGCCTGATGCCACAGGCAGCCCTGGAGGCCACTGTCTATAGGCTGCGGACTGGTCTTGTGCTCAAGGGTCCAACAGACCTCCACAGTGAGCAAGGGATGGTAGGGTCTCTGCTATGCCTGCCAGAGAGAAGTCAGCGTAGCAACTCCCTTCCTTGAGGGAGGGGGGGTTTGTCTGGAATGTTCCAAGCCCTAGTTTGAAGGCTTAGGGATTCTTCCCAGGGTTCTCTTCTCTATCCGGGACCCTGCTTTCTGTTTCACTTTTGCAGCTCTTCACCACAGTTTGTTATTTTCCAACTCACCATGTTGGAGTTGGTTGGAAGAGGAGGGTCACGGATGGCTTTTCCGTGGAATGGTGCCGCTTCCTCCACAGGTAGTTATTACTCTGCATGAATCCTACCAGTGATGTGGGGCTAATTATTTTTAAAACCTTAGAACTAACTTTTTTTTTATTACCCCCATTCGCAGTGAACTGATAAACAAAAAGCAAATTGACACAAGGCTGGTTTAAAAAAAAAAAAAAAAATCAAGACATGGAACTAATTGAGCCCTCCTGCAGTAAAGGAAATCTGCTAGTAATCTCGTACGTTATTGTGTGGGGCAGAAAAGAAGCACACGGGAGACAAATGAGCCTCACTTCAGCTGAATGCCAAGTATGAAATTCAAATTGTGCTTTGTAATTATGTACTCTCCATGCTGCAAGTTAGTGTCAATGGCAGGAGAGCCTTAAAAAGATAATGTGTCCCCTAGCAATGACAGTGGAAATAAAGCACTCGCTGTACATTTCTTCTTAGCTGCCTTCTTGTCGTTCATAACATTTTCTTGGCAAATCAATTATTTTGTTAGGTCCGAAGGGCTATCATTTCCTTTTCACAATAAAATCCTGAATTTCATTTTGCACAATGTGGCAGCACTTCCTTTAATTGAATTCTAGTGGTTTTGGAGTATGTTTTTTACTTTACAAAGTAAGGAAGGGGAAGCCTTCTCCATTTACATAGTTTCAAAACATTCATGCTCTTTAGCTGTAGCAGGTTGTAGAGTCTGGAGCTACAGGCAGATCAAGATTTGTATCCTGCTGTAAGCCAGGAGCTCAGTCACAAAGCTGGCCTTCTGAGACAGTCTGACAAGCTTTCCTGGCCTGGGCTCTCCAGCTGTCCCCCACAGACTCTAATCAGGTGCCCATTCTCTCTTTGTCCTCCACTGTCACACTCCAGCCTCAAACCCATTCCCAGGAAGTTATCTAACAGATAAGTATTAAGGGTAAGTTTGGTTGGTAAATTTAATTTAGTTATCCAGCTTACTTGGTGAGGTCTCAGAAATATAGACACTATACTGGTACAATTTCATATGGATAAAATCCTCCCATCCCATCTCAGAAAGTACTGTAATGCAAAGGTTTTGTCTCCATGTCAGGACTGGAAGAGACCTCCCCTTTCACCCTGTAAACCAAACCTTTGATTATAGGTGAGAAAGTTAAGGCTAAGAATAAGCCAATTGGCATGACCTGCTGGTTTACCTAGTGACATTTCTGGATTACATCACTATCCAAATCATTTTGTTTAGCACGGTAGGTAGAATTGTTCAAATATAGCCTCTTCAAGAGCCTTCTCCCCCTGAGAGAATTACACCTTCATTCTGCTCATGACAGCCTATCTGTGTGACTTGTTTCAACAATGGAACAGAACAGATAAGGTCTGTGACATCTGCCATCATTTCCCCCTCTTTCAGGACAACCCCAATGTCTCAGATAAAAGCTGATTTTCCTGCCTAGGTTCCATGATAAAGAGCACAGCAGATGCCAGGTGGTGGCGGACACGCCTTTTTATCCCAGTACTCTGGGAAGCAGAGTCAGGCAGATCTCTTTGAGTTCAGAACAAAGTGGGTTTTAGGACAGCCAGGGCTGTTACACAGAGAAACCATGTCTCAAAAAACCACAAAACAAAACAACCTCATGAGATGAAGTCACAGTTGTGGATATAACTAGAATAAGAGAGAAGTCACTATTATGGGGAACCCTGAGATGGTGGTTATTGCAACAAGACACCACTTAGCAGATGGATCTGTCACCGTTTGCTGAAAGGGAGCAGTTACTCTCTTCTGTAAGATTTAACTGGGGAGATATCATTATGGACAAAGTGACCCTTTATTAGTATTATTTATTTGTACAGTGTTGAGGATAAACTTGGGACCTTACACATGTTAAGCAAGCACTCTATTACTGAGCAGCGATGATTCTAGATTTTATTCTATGCACTCAAGGGGAAGCGTGGAGCTGAGGTTTCTACCGCTTTGCTACTGTTTGTGCTATAGGATGGTCTGATTTCTCAAGGATGGGCCCAGGTGGACAGAAGCCCAACTGGAAGGCGGTAGATTTCCACTGCCCAGTGAACAGGCCTTGAAGTGCTTTTATTTGACAGAATGTTAGGGGCATTAGCTGTCTGAGAGGGAAAGAGTCTCCAGAAAGGATGGAAAGATGGGCTTTGTCTCTTGGGACATTCTTGGATCTTAGGAAATGGCCTTTTGCAGTAAATGCCTGATGATCAGAGGCATCATCTGGAAAGTCTCTGAGGGGAGCCAAGGAAGTAACTCAACACCATTTGGCATGTGCAAGGCCCTGGGTTCAGTCCCCAGTGCTATTTTTAAAAAGGCCCTCAGAACGGCTTGCAGTTCATTTAGCTCTTATTGCTCCTTCTAGGAGCACATGCGCTTAAATAAAGAACAAAACCATAACCAAAAGAACTGTGCCATTGAGCATGCAATTACACTTATTAGATTAGGCCAAGTGTCTTTTTTGTGTTTTCCTAGCAGGAGGAAGCAGCTCTGAATTTCTTGTGAGTGTCTCTGGTTGGATTCCTTACAGCCAGTTGCTAGTATGTTAGGACTGATCACCAGTTATGATGGTTTCTCAACTTCTAAGTGTGTTCTCTACCCTGATCATGGATACAGTCAAGGGCATGGGAAGAGCTTTGCTGGGCACTTACTCACCCTGAAACCTAACAAGTTCCCTAACGCAAACTAGCATGTAGCAAATACCCATTGAAGAAGAATAAATTAATAATATCATCAGCTTTCCCATTCTTCATATTTAGAAAGTATGACTGTTTTGCAAAGTGAAGGGCTTCTATTCTTGCTTTTAACAGACAAGAAAACATTTCTTGTCAGAATTTGCCCCCAAAATAATGAGGGCCTTCCCTGACAAGCAAGTGAAATGCCTTCTTTTAAATCGTATTTCTCAGCTGGGCTATGTGTCTTCCAATTGTACATGTAACCATATGTGCCATTCAGAATCCACTGATGGCAAAATATTTTAGAAACTGGATAAAAATAGTGGATGCCATGAAGTTGTTTTATAAACCACTGCTTATGTCAGTTTCATGCTCTATGGTGACATTTATAACAATTTACATTTTATTTTCTTTCCTGGGAGGATCTTTGGAAGTTCAGCAGTCACAGACTATGCCCTCTAGACTCCAGGGACAACTGTCCACTGGAGGGGCTGGCTCCTCTGAGTAGTTCAATGTACAAAGAATTTGTCAATATCATGGAAACACAGGAACACACCACTGGATGATGTGGTCTGGCTAGCTCAATACAGTTAGTTAAATGTCAGGAGATAGCTGGTTTACTAGTTTAAAGGTAGCCAAAATGAAACATGAACAAGAACAGTAAAACCCAAACAAAACAAACAAAAAAACAATAGAGACAGTGTATAAACAATAGACACCGTTTATATAGGTATCTCTTGCCCTCATCACCTGAGGCAGGGCGGATACCTACAGCAAACAGATTGGGGCATCCCCCTGATGCTATGTGAATTTATTCTGCTCTGCCAGCCTCACTCTGGGCAGATGAACAGTCCCAGCTTGTGTCTGCCGTGCTGAACCATTGTGACTCGTTCTGCTTGCTGGCACTGTGGGGCTTGACTCAGCACAGGCCCTTTAAGCGTTTGTTTCCTGCTCTTTTCCCATGGTAAATGAATATCTGCGGTGCTCTCCAATGTGGTAATCACTGCTGCTTTGGATTATTGCTGTATTTGGCAAATGGTGGTATGTGCTGCCCCTTCTGTGTACAAGGCAGAGGGCTCAGTGCTAATTGTCCAGAGGCTCGGGGGCCCATCCAGCACTTTCTTTTTTCCTTCCACTTCTGGATATCCTCCCACCTACCACCCTCCTGATGAAATACACACCAAACCATAACCTATTTAGAGGTTGTGGCACATGGCCATCTTCAATATAGCCGTCCACTCTGAATTTAAATTTGTCACCATTCTCCTTAGAGGGAATGAGAGGGAAAATGAATTTAATTTAGTATAAAAAATAAACATTTCTGGGCGCTGGAAACGTCTGCGGTGTTTTAAGAGCTGTTATCATTAATCAGTCAGGCATGTTTACCCAGCCCCAGGATTGCTTATGCAATGGAACCGCAGGCCCCGGCCCTTCAGCAAGAGATGACCACCAGCATCCGAGGCAAGAGAGCATGTTCACAGTAATCAGAGCGCTCTTGACTGCTTGGACATGTGGCCTCTTTCAGAGTGTGCTCTCTGTGGCTGAGAAGCCGTGACACAAGATGTAGTGGGGGGGGGGCACTACTTGGACCATGCTACCTTGGGGCTTTTGCTCTGGTTTTGGCTGATATTCTTTCTTGTGGCTGTACTTCTTACTAATTTATCCTGTTATAATTTTGAAAGGCAATGACTTTGGCATGCATTCTCCTTGGACCTGTTGTAAAATATCCATAGTATTATCATCAGCCAATTCCCAGTACACAAAGCAGAGTATGAAATTGCCCAGGAAGAGAATTAAGGTGTCAGCAATGCCTGGAGATGACACTCTAGCTTCTGTTAATGGAGTTTCTTTTCCGCCTGGTCCCACAGCTGCTTCAGTCCAAAATAAACAAACAGACACTATATTAGTTATAAAACTGTTGGCCAATGACTAGGGTTTCTTACTTGCTAGCTCTCTCTTAATTATCAACCCATAACTACTAATCTATGCATTTTTACATGGCCTTATCTTACCAGAGAATGCCTGGTACATCCTATCTTCCTGGTCTCTACATGGCATCTCTTCGCAGTCTCTCTCTCCTCTCTCCCCAGAATTCTCCTCATCTCCTTATCCTGCCTATCTTCCTGCCTCTGTTGGCCAATCAGTGTTTTATTCATCAACTAATAAGAGAAACATATATATAAAAGAACATCCCCAATCAAGTTTCTATAGCTTAACCTAGAGGAATGAGAGTTGGGAGCAGCAGGGCTCATGGACATGTTAACTTGGACATGCTCCTTTGTTGCACATAGAGAACATTCCTAAGAAAAAAGAGCACATAAGAAAGCTCACAGAAAAATCATGAGGCCTTCAGGAGTAAGCCATTTATCTGAGTATGAATATTCAAATATTCATTCATTCATGTAATAAGCATTGGATTTTTCATCGTGTACTTAACTCTGTTCTAGAGCATTGATAAACCCACAAACAGCAGAATTCTTTCCTTGCCATGTGGTACATATAAGCAGTTGAGAAATGTAGCCACAACTAACAAGCACATATTTAGCATACTATCCAAGTTTGATCCATTTGACTTAGATAACTGAAAACAAGGCAAGAAGATGTCAAAAAAAAAAAAAAAATGGAAGGGATACAGGAGCCTATTTCACACAGAGAGGCTGGGGAGACAAGGGGAGACCTCTTCAAGAACTTACACTCCAGAGGAGACCTGAGTGGAGTGAATGGGCTGTGAGATTTTAAGGGAAGAGTCTAAGCAGAAAGGATCAGGAAGTGCAAAGACCCTGCCATACAACCACCTGCCAGTGGCCAAAGAGGAGCAGGACAGGGGAGTTGTCAGGATCTGTGTTGAGCTCAGGCTGAGCTATGTTATGCTGAGGGACTGAGGAAGGAATTCTGGAAACATGAAGCTGGTGGGGATGGAGAAAGGTATCATGAATCATGTTTATAAATAAGAATTATCGTATCACAGGGTGCAAGGATCACCAGGCACCGTGATTTGGAAGGCTTCACAACAGCCTAGGCGGGCACTGGATCCTGCTTGGGAGAGTGAATGCAGGGCATGTGGGGAAAGTGGCTGGATTTCAGGGAGAACTGGGCACTTGCTGGTGGAGGACATGTGGGGATGGATGGAGGGCGAAAGATAAGATGTTGCGGTATGGTGCTCTGTGGCAGACTTAGGGAGCAGTGCTCATTCACTACCGCTCCTCCTTACTTGGCTTATAAATCTTGGTAGGCAATTTAACTAGTCTGTTCTTGTTTGGGAAATGAAGATGGCAATGGGGTCAACTGGACATTGTGAGAACCAAATATGTGTGTTCACAGGCTGTGGCTTGGGTTTTTGTGTGATCTGAATTACTTCTGATGAGAATGAGTTACAAAGAGTGAGTCTGAGCTGGTTTCCCAGCTCCTCATGTCTTTTCCACCAGGACAGATCTCCCCTAAGGCCTTCACTGAATGGAGCTGATGCCAATGTTATGGATTTGATTCTTCAAATCTGTTAGAGACATACACCTCTCTATAGAAACACTCAGCTTCAGGTACGTTATCCCATGAACATTTATATATTAGATGTACTATTATATAACACGCATGTAATGTATTTAGAACAGAACCTGACCTCCATTAAGTACAGGCATATTATCACTAATGAATACAAAGGTGACTGTAAATGTGGTGTTACTTATTTGAGATGAGAAAGATTAAAGAGGAGGGATTTTAAGTGAAATATCAGGAAATCACTTTGGAGACTTTTCAGACTTCTAAACTGAAGTTCTGAACTGGACCTAGCAATCTGGAGGTTCTAGGAGAAGTAAAATCTAGGATATAAATTTCTTCTTCAAAGCTGGGGTTCCAAAAGATGATGAATACTGAGGAATTGGAGAAAGGAGAGGAATGGGCAAGGGAAACAGTGCTTTGAGAAGTAGGTGTGATCTTTCTCTGCTCCATCCTTCTGAGATGTCATCAGTGTGTTTGGATGTTGGACAGTGGAAAGTGATAAGGGAAGACAAGCCTTGGACCAGGGAAGGTGAAGCGTCAGTACCGTGTAAGATCAGATTCCTGCGCGGTGAGTCACGATGAACAGGCACATCCAAAGGATGGGGAGGACCCTGAAAGAGTACCTGCCAGACTGGGTTCCAGTGCTGTAGTAAGTCTCACAGGACCCTCAACCTCCCAGGTCTTCCAGAGAAGAGTGGGACTCTGACAGCACAAACACTGACCGACACACTCCTATGCATGCACATATTGGCACAAAGCATTTGGGAGTGTAGCTTGGAAGTCAAGGGATTCTGTGCTTATAACTAAAAATAGATGATGGTCTTCAAGTGACAGAAGGCTTTCCTGCCTTCCAAAATGATCATAATGTACTTAATATAATAGGTAAATTGAGACAGCCTGGACTACATGAGACCTTATTTCAAATAAACAGAAAAAATTTGTCTATATATGTAAGATATTGAGCATATGTTATGTTAAGTGATAGCATGCATGTAAATGACATAGATTGCAAGCATTGCCATCCTAATTATAATTTTAAAGAACAATTTAATGGCTGCAAATATTATACTAGAATTTTAGTACAAAGTGACAATCCATTTGCTGTTTTAGTGGCAGATTGAATAAAAAGGTCCTAGTACACATTTGTAGCTCAGCTACTTTGGAAGCTGAGGCAGAAGGACTGTGTAAGATTAGGGGTTTGAAGCCAGTTTGGGCAATGAAGTCAGACCCTATGTCAAAAAATGGAGGGGGGATAGAAAAAAAACCTAAGGGAGGAAAAATATAAAGAAAGGAAGAGAAAAAGGGATTTTTTTTTAGGCAATAGCAAGGGATCAATTTCAATGCTTGGAATTTAGCACTAAATTCTATGGCACAAATGTATGTGCCAGGGTAGCCTTGAACTCAGAATTCTCTTGTCACAGTTTCCTTGGACTGGAATTACAGGTATACTACTATGCCCACTTAAACCTGTTACTTTTTCATTTGCTCAGCTTTGGGGAGCAAACCAGTAGCCCAGGCATCGCTAGACAAACAGCTCTACCAATCAGCTCTTCTCCAGCTCTGATATGGAAATTTCTGGGACACCCCATTCTCTTGAATGCCAAGCTTTCGCCAGTAGAGGGAGCTTGCAAAGGCCCTTCCATAAAGGGAAAACAAACTCTTCAACCTTTCCTTAGAAGAAACTTGTAAAAACAAAACAAAACAAACAAACAAACAAACAAAAACAAACAAACAAAAAAACCACCACCAACAACAACCACAACAAAAAACATTAAAACAAAACAAATGCTGTTTCATAACAATTATTGTTCCTTGTAGATACTTTTTTTTCCCAGGGGAGAAAATTTGCAGCAAAAAACAAAACAAACAAAAAACCCAAAACTGAACATTTGAACATTTCTCTTTAACAAGCATGTGTATTAAAAATATTAGATATTTTTAAACCTTTGGAAAGACTTAAGTTTATGAAACCTATAGAGGTTAAAAGTGAAATAAAAAGTTTTGTTCTTGTCTATGTTTGTTTTGTTTTGTCTTGGCTTGATACTTTAAAACGAACTTTCTTTTGTGGGAAGGCACTGAAGGGGTGAAGGGATGATGTGAAGGGACTGGGAGATGAGTGGATCTGGGATGGATGCATAATGTGAAACTCCCCAAAGAATCGATAAAGAAGTTAAATTAAAAATTTGGTTTTTGACTGAAATGAAATCAAGTCCTCTGTTGCGTTCTGTAATTAACCAGCCATACTGGGAAGTGAGTTCATAGTCTCTTCTGTTTCTATGTAGAAGTCATTCCAAAGAGGCTGCCTTCACCTCTCCCCAGTCTGTCCCACTGCTTTTAAGTACTCTGTAAGTTCTCATCCTGGGATGTGTTTTCCATCCCTCCATGTTTCTGTGGATCATCCCTCCATGATCTTGTAGAACACACTGTGGATCTGTTTGCTTCTGCCTGCAGCTTCCAGACCTCTGTGGTTTCCTTTGCAGCTGTGGGTATTTCTCATGTGAAACCACAGGTCACTTTAGAACCGCAAAACTGATCCTGACAATTAGAATTTTAGCCAGGGTCCTCTGGGATATTCTGAGCCACACTGGGCTCCATAGCCTTAAACCACTAACATCTGATGCCTTATGTATTCTTGGTTTCCTTGAAATATCCTAGGTCAGTCTTTATCAATGCCATAGAAGGTTAGTATCTGCCAAACTCATAAAAATTCTTTGCAAATAAGCTCACTGGAAAGGAATATTGTGAAAATGAGTATTTGGCCTTCTTTGAGCTTGCATGCCTACTACTGTTACCTAGGATGGTACCCCCTTGCTTATGGGGGGATACATTCCAAGATATCCAGTGGATGCCTTAGGCCATGGGGAGTATTGCCTCTAGAGATGCTATGATTTTCATATACATAGACTTATTGTAAAGCTCAGTCTATATATTAAGTATAGGAAGAGATCACCAGTAGCTTATGGGTAGCTTTAGCATCCTCAACATATTTTTTCCTCTCCCCACTAAATCAAGAACTTTTCAGTAAAGTACTGCACAGTTTCTCTTTAGCATATCTGAATTGCCAGTCTCACTGCTCTTGCTGTTTGGGGCCACCTTTATAACTGCATTTTTTTGTTTGATTTTGTGGGTTTTGTGTGTGTGTGTGTGTGTGTGTGTGTGTGTGTGTGTGTGTGTGTGTGTGTGTGTGGTTTTGAAGCAAGCCTCACTAGGCAGGCCCTAGTTCAGCCCACAGTTCCAGCCCAGGCTACCCATGAGAGCTTGTGATCCTTCTGTACTGGCTCCTGTGTGCTGTGCTAAGGAGAATGCCATCACATCTATCCCTTGGAGGTGCTTGAGGACCAGTGGGAAAGCTCAGCAGGTGGCGCTTGCTGTCAGGCCTGACAACTTGAGTTCTACCCTGCAATTCAGATGGTAGAAGGAGAGAACATACACAAGCAGCAGTACCTGTGAATCATACACAATAAACAAACAAACAAATCTGAAAAGAAAAAAGAAAAGAGCTATTTGAACACAAGCATTGCAACACCACAGACCAGATGACAACTAGTCACACATACCAGGCTGGTCTCTAAGGAACATGTTCCTTTCTTCGTTCGTTTCCATTCTTCAACTTTTTGCCAAAGCCCACTGAGGTTTGGTTGTTCATTTTGTCTATAAATGCGATTTTTTTCCATGTTCCACTAATCTGGGCTATTTATCTGAAGTTGCCTTATTTTAAAATAAACATTAAGAGACAACCCATTTTAACAATGAAATTCCTTAACCCATGCTGTTTCCATTTGTTTCATGGTAGAGCTAGGATCTGAGACACCTGGTGTCAAGTTTGCTCCTTTCGATGACAAAAATACCTGCTGGAAGCCATTTAAAGGAGTAGAGATTACTTTTGTTCATAAGTTGAGAGGGTTCAGTCCATTGTGGTGGGGAAGAACTGGCCGAGGCTTTGGCCATAGTGGTGGGAGTACAATGCAGGACACCAGCATGTCACATCTGGGTGGGTCAGCAGGCTAGAGCTTGGGCTAAACTAGAAGTGCTTATAACCTTTGACTAACCTCTGCTAACTAGGTACATCTTCTATAGTTTCCCAAACAGTGCCACTGGATGGGGACCAAATGGTCACATACATGAGCTTTTACTGAGGGTACTTTGGACTTAAACCACAATACCTAGGAAACTCACCCCCACACTCACTCCACACAGGCATCATAGTTCTTTGCAACTCTCAAAGTGCAGAAAATGCGACCACTGTGTCAGTGAGCATCATTTGTCATTTGGGACCACATACATGATCCATTTTACTTTTAGTTAATTGTTGTGAAGAAGATCACATAGTATAATCCTGGGTAGGAAATTATAACGAAGTACATTCAGTCATGGGAAGCACAGTGGAGAGAATGTTCAACAATCCAGAGGTAAGTCTTAGAGTATTAATACAATCATAAGCAATATTGTTCTGCAACTTATTTGATAGTATAAATAGATGCATCTTTAATGATGTTATTTCTATATAAGGATATTTAAAATCTATTTTAACATATTACTGCCAAGTGGGCTACATTTTTTTTTTTGCCACAAATACTGAAGAATCAAAATACAGATGTTTTTTTAAAAAAAAGAATATTGCCCTTGGTTTTGTTTTTAAATTTATTAGACTGAGTGGTTTTAAGCTTTTAGACTATAACATCTCATTGGAAATAATTATCTTAGTACTTGTTTAAAGTGTTTGTAATAATCAGAAACCTCTTAGTTTCTAAGTCTGAGATTCACCTGTTATAGTCAAGGCAGCCTTTGTTTTTGTTTTTCAGAAATAAGGTTGTAATGAATAGTTTTAGGAAAGAATGTCTTCCCACTTTCTCTGTTGGCTCTCTTCTTTATGTGCCTTCTTCCTCTCCTCCCTTCCCTTCTCCTGTCCTCTTTTGTCCTCCCTCCTCCTTTCCTCTCCTTTCTTCCCCCTTTCCCTCCCCTCCCCTCCCCCATCTCCTCCCCCTCCCCATCTCCTCCCCTCCCCTTAATCCTCCCCTCCCCCTCTGCCCTTCCCATCTCCTCCCCTTTCCTCCCCTCTCTTCTCTGTTCCTCTCCCCCTCTCCACTTCCCTCTCTTCTCCTCCCCTCCCTCCCCTCCTCTCCCCTCCCCTCTCCTTTCCTCTTCGATTGCCCAAGAGTTCAAATGCTTGTATCCGTTAACTGTTTGAACTCTTCCGCCTTATAAACATCATGCTTTTCTCTTTTGTTCCTGATGAAGTTCCTCATCGAAATGTGTTATGGAAGTGCAGGGAATACAAATGTCACATAAAAAAGGAATGAGTTGCAAAAGCCGGCCATTCTCACCTCCCTCAAGACAGACAAATCTTTTAATGACCTCCCTGAGAGCAGAGAGGGCACATTGAGATTTTACAGCATCATGGCTCAGGATGTTGAATGAAATATAGCTATTTCATGTTTGAAAATGAAATGCATTGCAGAGAGTATTTAACTGTCCAACTGTGCAAAGATAAATGTTACTGCATTCATGACCATTCATCTTTCTGTTTCTAGTTATTAACCACAGAGTCTATTGATACATGTGGCAGAATGAAACCGAGTACATTTGGGCTTTCAAAATAGTTCAGTTAATACATTCAAAGCAATTGTCATTTCCCTTGTCAAAGATGGCATTGTTGGAGTGAGCCTATATAAACTATCTTTCCCGCTGAGCAGACCACGTGGGAAAATGCTTATTTTGTTTTTTCTTACAAGAATAAAATTGCAATCTTTCAACAGAACATGTTGATCATGCCATCTGGCACATAATTTCTATGCTTAAATTAAGCTGAGAAATCAATGCAGTGTTGAAGGATATTATCCGTTTAACTTTTTTTTTTTTTTTTTAACATCCAAGCAATTTGAGAAATGGGGAAAAAAAATAAGTTGTTTTCATTTCTAAGGATGTGAATTACATAAGTCTTGGATGTTTTCTTGCACATACATAGGGAGAAATTATAATTTATAAGTAGATATCTATGGCCCACTTGGATTTCGGGTCCTGAAGTTGCTGTGCTATACTGCAATGTATGTGGGGAAGTGTGGAAAGACTAGCATTTGGAAATGATCATCTACTAATGGACGATGAGAGAAAATGAATGTAAAGATTTGTCCTAAGAGCTTATCTAGTTGTCTTCATTTGCTTTCCAGCTTTATTTTATTTGTTTTTTTTTTTTTTTTTTTTTCCCAATGCTGGAAGTGGGTCCAGAGGCCTCCAGCCATTGAGTAAGCCCCTCTGCCACTGAGACACATTCCACCTTGTGAACTTTTCTTTGGTAAGTAATTGATGAATTTGGGTTGTTGTCCACAGTTAAGGCCTGGATAAATAAATTGAATATACATGAACCAAGTCACCTATAGCTACCTAGCAAGGTCAAGTGACTCATAAGAATAGCATTGAAGTGAGCTGCATGCATGTGTGCATTTGTGCGTGCGTGCGAGTGTGTGTCTCTATGTGTGTGTGCGCATGCGTGCACATGCATGCTATGGCCCATATTTGGAAGCCAGAGGACAACCTCAGGTGTCAGTCATTGCCTTCTGTATTTGAGGCAGCACCCAGCAGTGGGATTGTTGTTGCTCCCTACTGTGGGCTTTACAAGGATTCTGGGGATGACAACTCTGGTCTTCACATTGTGTAGCAAGAGCTTTACCGGAGGAGTCTTCTCCACAGCCAAGAAGTGAGTTCTTTTGAGCTTCAGAAAGGAGAGTGGTTTCCACCAAGTTCTCCTAGTCCACACATGCCCTGTCATCTAGGATGTCCCAGCTGGAAGTATGAGCCAGGAAAAGCCTTCGATGAGTCCACAGCTGCTAAGACACAGTGGCTTCATTCATGAGAAAGCTGGTTCTATGGAGCTCAAACAGATGCAAAAGAGTGCCAGGGGGGAAGAGCTTCGAACCAAAGGCTCGTGTGAGTGAAAATGGGGAAAAGATAAAAGTAAGCTAGATTTTCCACTTCGTTAAAGTTGACATTTTCCAATTTAACTAGTAACTTTCTAAACTGGGAAATAAAGAATGAGAAATTCATATTTGAGGGGAAGGGTTTCATGTAGAAGTCAGCCACCTGGAGACTCATGGAAAACATAGCTATCCGCCTCTTTGCTGGCCACCTGCCCATTGACGTCCCGGCACACCTGTGGATCTCCAGGGTGCTGTGTTTTCACACAAGCATCAGGTTAACTGAGCAACAGACTGGCAATATACACGACGGAAAGGGGGGCTGTAACTTGTGCTTCAAGAAGTTTTCATAATGGTGATAGCGTTTTGTGGTACTTTAGATCCTTTAAAACATATGAATCACATGTTTTACGTCTCACTAACCTTCTGGACATAGTTAGAGAGACCCAGGGCACCACAGCAACAGATGAATTTGAGGCCTGTCGAAAAGAGCACCTCTTGCCTGGCATGCATGCTGAAGAGATAGCCTTGCACAGTGCCACCAAAGCAGAAATTAAATGGAAGCAGTGTACCCTGGAAGTGTGGCAGTGACATTTACTCGCATGTTGCTCTGTATGCCACATGACACAAGAGCAGATGGACAGGCATTGCCTGGCTAAAATGTGGGCTCCTAGACCCCTGAGATGACTCAACAGGTCAGGGCACTTGTTGCTGAGCCTGAAGATATGAGTTTAATCCCCAAACCAAACTGTAGGAAGGGAGAACCAACTCCCACAAGCTATATTCTGACCTCCCCATGTGTGCTGAAGTTCTATGTCCAGTGCACATTTACACACAAACACATACACAATAAATGCATGTAAAAGGCAATCTAGAATGAATGTGTGCTCCATTACCCAAAAGCTGTGGGCGACCACCATGAGCTCTGCTGCTCTGCCTTGTAGTCACCCTGCAACAAGCCTCTGACAAGTCCTCTGTGCTGGGAAGGACCCTACACCCTCTTGCATGCCAACCAAACCGAGGAAGACAAATAGAAGCAGAGAGGCAGACACAGGGAGAGAGATGGACACAGAGATACATAGTACAAAAAGATCACAAAAGCAGAAAAGACCGCAGGTGTGAGGGCCAGAAGAGTTGGCACTTGGCAGGCATGATTTGCTTTTTCCTTTAAAAATGTTTTCACTGTATATATTCATCACACAAGGAACAGCGTTTCATATAAGTGTGTGTCTACATTGAATACAGCTCCTCCCTCCCGCTCCATTTTCTCACCTCTTCTCTCCTCTCTTTGCTCCCCAGTTGTTCCCTTAGGCAGTTTCCCTTCCGCTCTCATGTCACATGCAGCTGTATTTTTATGGATCCATATAAAACCTAGGAACCATATATGAGAGATAATACACAGCAATTTTCTTTTGAAGACCGGTTTAATTCACTTAATATCTGCAGTTGCATCTGTTTTCCCGAAAACAACCCAAGTTCATTCTTTATGGCTGAAAAATTCCACTGTGTGTATGCACCACATTTTCTTTATCTTTTCCTCTGTCAGTGAACGTTTAGGCGGGTTCCATAATTAAGCTAACATGATCGGTGCTGCAATAAGCTTCAATATGAAAAGCAACTATGGAGTCCATCAGACAAATTCCCAGGGGTGTAATTTCACAGTCCAAGTCTACTCCTGTTGGAAAACAAGTTTCTGAAACATCTCTGGATTTGAACATAAGAGCATGGTGATGTGGGTTTGTGTGTGCATACGTGTGTGTGTGTGTGTGTGTGTGTGTGTGTGTGTGTGTAATTTCTCTGAGTGACCCCTTAGCTTTTGGCAGTGAACCAGCATGCCCCATTGGTGGAAAGAAGAAAACTAATATGGGGAGTCGCAGGAGTAAAGCCTCAGAGCATATCCTCCCATACGCAGGTACCCAGCTCATCTGTACAGAGGCCATGCCAGCCACTGCCCCAGAGCTCAGAGTCACTGCCTCCGCCGCGGTCTGCTCTGCTTTTCCCATTTGTCCAACAGAACCACTGGGAAAATCTTGAGTGGGAGAAGGGAAAGAACTTGAATCGGAAGAATGGAGTCCACACTCATTCCGTGTATCTCACTGCCACACTTCCTGGTCCTGGTGATGCCTCTGGGCTCCCCTGCCTGACTTGGTTGGCAACTACGAATATTAAAAGCAGGAAAGAAAAAGACCCCAAAAGGATTGCAAGGCATGAGCTGAATAACACAATAAAACGCTGACTCTCACTTAGAGCAAGCTTCCTACCTTTTCCATATGAAACATATGTTTTATGTACAATTTCCATGGCAGTTTACAGGTGTTAAATTGGGAACAGGAGTAGTCTACAGACAGAGGAGAGATCTAATGCAACACTACAGAGTTCAAACAAAGTGTGTTTCCTTTTTTATAAAAAGTATATTATGTTGGTGTCTGCAAAGTTTGATGCAAATCAATCTTAATTTACTATGTCTTTTGGTGCTTTCATAAAATAGTCTGGATATGCTATTTCTACATCCTGGCTATAAAATTCTTCATAAATTGGGCCATATTACATTTTTTAATATGTGGAATGAGTCGCTTAGTACAAGGGTTTGTATGAAGAAATGCTGCAGGCAGAGATGCCTAACTTTACCAGTCCCCAAGTGCCTGGTATTCTCATGTCACTGAGGCAGAGAGGACTGGTAGGTGCCCTTCTTTCAGAGGCTGGAGTACAGTGGATAGGGATCATGGGAGATCATTTTCAGATAGAACTCAGTGACTCCATATTTGTTATTACTGAGTGAGACCCCGGGAAGTAGAATCTCCTATTAGGACTGGAACTGTAGGGGGGGTTGGGGTTCTACAGACCTCCTCAGAGGAGTGTGTCAAAGAGAGTGTGTAAGTGCTCATATGCTCGCCCCTTTCAGGACAGTCACATCATCCAGGTCACTCCTCTGTCCCTTAACACAAGTTTAAGACTATTTGGGCTCTTGTTATCGGGCTGGATTGTGACTGAGGAAGAGCAGCAATGTGATATTCGGAGTTAGCATCCTCAAACATTTCTTTTCCGCATTGCAAGATTTCTTTCTTAGCTGGGGGAAAGGGAGACCAAAGAGGAATAGGAAAACAAATGTCTGTTTTTATTCCAACATAATCCCTAATATCCTTTCTGTGCCCCCCTCCTGCGGAAAGCTGTTTTTAAAAGGAAAGTATCAGTTAAGACAGACCGTGTCACTAGAGGAACTTTTTCAAAATCATTTGGTCTCTGGTGGGACCACACTCTGAGTGGAGATCACAATCCACCCCTTTCTTTAAAACCCGTGAGGTGTTTTCGAAACAGTTAATAATAATAAACGAGATAAGGGAATCCAGGTGCACAGAGTCTTGGGTACCAACAGCCTCTTGTCCTCCTTAGGTGTCAGGACAATTTGCAGAACAAAGCTGGGCAGGTTTCACAGGTCAGAGCCTAAGAAGCAGAGCCTTGAGCACCTTGCCCAACACGAGTTTCCATTTACCTTCTGTCAGCGTGCCGGGACACCTGGGCTAGCCTCACCACATTGCATGCTGCCCTTAATGCACAGACTCTGGGAGCTCCTGCTGTTGTTTCACCTGTGGAACCACATGGAAAGACGGGGCTCCTGGAACCTGAATCTGAAATTTAGCACTCTATTAACCTTGATCTTTGGGTATCCAGGGAAAAAGAGAAGACTGGAGACTAATAATGGTAAGTGAAAATAAGCAAGTGGGCCTAGGAGTACAGCCCAGCACTACAGTGCTTCACTGGCTTGCAGAAGGCCAGCATGGTGTCCATCCCCAGCACAAAATCAAGGAAATGAAATTCAATAAATAAGCAAATGCTTATGAGGTGAACACAAGGGTGATTGTGGCTACTGTGGAAAGCTGGGGCAGGAGCTGTTACATCCAGTTAATTTTATTGTTGACAGATATACAGTGTGTCTTAGTTTGATCCCTAGTGTGGATAAAACACTCTTTGACCAAAAGCAACTTGGGGAGGAAGAGGTTAATTTGGCTTACACTTCCAGGTTACAGGTCATCAGTGAGGAAAGTCAGGCAGGCACTCAAGGCAGGAAAATGAAACAGAAACCTTGGAGGCACTGTGCTTTCTGTCTCAGTCTCTGGCTTGCTCACCTGCTCTTGCTTAGCCAGACTTCTTATACAACCCAGGACTAACTCCTAAGGATGCTACTGCCCTCTGGCATCAATTAACAATCATGACAACCTCCCTACATATGCCCATGGGCCAATCTGACCCAGACAATCCCTCAGTTGAGGCTTTCCTCTCAGATGAGCCTAAGCTGGGTCAAATTGGCAATTAAAGCTAAGTAGGATGGACAGTTATGACCCACTTAGCTGGGTCATGTGCCTCTATCATTCTGTGAGAGGACAATCAGACAGCAGCCTCAGCATCTGTAAAAAGAACCAGAAACTTTGAAAGATGGGGTTACTTGTAAAGGTTGTCCAGGTAATGAATTAAGCAGCCTGGGACTAAATCTCAAGCATCTAGTTCCAAAGTCTGGGTGTGAACCAGTAAGCTAGCATCCAGGCAAGGACAGACTCATCACACTGTATGCCATGCTTTCTTTTCATTGACATTTTAATTAAAATGTAATAATTTTACATATTGGTTATATCTTGATATACATTGTATAGTGATCAAATCAGAATATTTAGTACATTTATCATCTCATACACTCATCATTTCTTTATAAGACTATTCTATCATTTATCTTCTACCTCAAAATGTATGCCACATTATTGTTAATTATATCACTTTTTCTTTCCTGCTTTTAATATTCATAGTTGCCAACCAAGTCAGACAGGGGAGCCCAGAGGCATCACCAGGACCAGGAAGTGTGGCAGTGATTATATTACTTTTATCTAATTACAGTGTCCTATTTGATGAATAGTCTGCTCCGATCCTACCCCCTACACAGCCTCTGGCAGCTACTGTTCTACTCTGTACTTTTATGAAGACATATTTGTTCCATACCTGAGCAATGACCAACAGTCTTTCTGTGACTGGCTTAATCAGTGAGCACAATGCATTCATGTCCATCCAAATTGTCACAAATGATGGGGTTTCATCCTTTCTATGGCTAAGTAGTAGTCTATCGTATATATGTACATTTCTTTAGCTTTCAGATAGAACTTCACAATTTTCAAATACTTAATCTTTATTTTAAAAATCGTGTGTGTGTGTGTGTGTGCACACGCGTGTGTGTGTGTGCAAGAGTGAGCATGCTCGTGTGTGAGCATACCTGTGCAGGTGCCCCAGGAGGCCAAAAGTTTAGGAATTCCTTGGAGCCAGACTTCACAGCTATATGAAGTAGGTGCTTGGAACTAAACTTGGGTCCTTTGGAGAGCAGTACTCAATCTTAGCTGCTAAAGAGTCTTCCCTAACTGTTCTGCATCTATTTTTATTTTGAAAAAAAAAAAAAAGCCAATTATCTACTTCATCTAATTTGGTCTAGCTATCACGTGCCTGCCTTAGACCTCAGGAGCTGGAACTACTGCTCTAAGCCAGGTTTTCACACTGAGGCCTAAGTGACGACTAAGACAATGAGTATGGGAAGACACTTGGCTGTTCTCTGCCTAAAAATTCTCCATTGGTTTCATCTGAGACGCAAAAGGAAATCCATTTCCTTCTCATCAGGCCCCCTGGTGGTTCTCAAGCCTCATTTTCAGGCCTCCTTGTCCTCCCAGCTACACTTAGGCTCAGGCCACCTTCACGCAGTGCCTCCAAGAGGCTGTCTGCACAACTTCCTCCAATTTCCTTGCAGGCCTTTAGATTTCCTTACAGTACTGAGCTGAAATGTAGTTTTGAAATGTCAATTATTTATTTGTTGGTTGACATTCTTCCCCATTAAAACAAGACCTTTGTGAGATGACTTTGTCTATGCAGGCACGCATGTGTTTGTGCAAACACACAGACACACATGAGAGATGGAGAGATTCATGTAACAATAATAAAAGAAAAAGAGGCAGAGCAAGCTGGGGTACATGGGGATATTTGGAGGGAGGAAAAGGAAGGGAGAAATGATGTAATTATTTTCTAATCAAAAAGTATCTTAAAAGAATTGAGAGTATAGTTAATGTGCTGAAAATGACAGACACACAGAGAGAGAGAGAGACAGAGAGAGACACACACACACACACACAGAGAGGAGATTATCTCCTGAAGACAGTAGATCATATACTATGTCTCTTTTCTATGCATAGTAAAAAAAAAAAAAAGGGGGGGGGTTGCATTTTCTGGACAATTCACAAAATGAGAATGATTTGTTCATAAAATGACCCCAGTCCATTAAATACAATCCTTGCCCTTGTTGATTCTGAGCTTTCCCTGGGGTTGGGTTTGTGGATTTGTCCCTGTGTTTCACTATGCCCTTAGATGTGTTATGCTGTCTCCTGAGCTCCACAGGACAAATGACACCAACCATCACATCTTGCTCCTGGTGCTTCTGTCTGACTTGGCAGGTGAGAACCAGTTAAAGGCACTATGTGCCTGCCATCCAATACCTGCATTCTGCCAGCTTCCATGAATTCAAGGCATTGTGTTGGAGTGACAGTGGGAGGGCCACCTCTGTGAAGCCAGTGTGCCTTCAGAGAAGGTACTCAGTAATCTATTCATCTGCATTCGTTTTTCTCATTGTCGTGCCAGCCACAGACATTGAGTGAGTTAGTTCACTCTGAAATAGCCACACAATACCATTTCTTTAAAAGTTGTATAAGAAGAGGAAGCATACTAATAAAAGTTTCTAACTTCATTTTGTGCCCCTGTGGGGATTGAGGCCTGGCAGTGCATGCTGGGTATGTGCTCCACTGAGCCAAGCACTCAAGGATTTATTTCGTTATTATTATTTATTTTTACCTCCCCCCCCCCCGCCCCAGCTACCATTGCCACAGCACATCCTATAGGCAGGACAAATTGTACATCAAAGATTTTATGGCTGGGTTGGTGTCCCAATCCCTCCACTGTAAATCTCGCCTGGTTACAGGAGATGCCCAGTTCAGGATCCTTATCCCTGTTTGCTAGGAGTCTTAGCTAGGGTCATCCTCCTAGATTCCTGGGTGTTTTCCATTGCACTAGGTTTCTAACTCATCCCAGAGATGCTCTCATAATCCAGCTGTCACTCCCAGTACTCTCTCACATCCCCTTACCTGATCCCTCCTGTTCCCATCCACATCCCCCTCAAAACCCTCCCCCATTTGACAGCAATACCTTTTCTATTTCCCCTCCACAGAGAGATCCATGCCTCTCCCCTTGAGCACTCCTTGTTACTTGGCTTTGCTGGATCTGTGGATTTCAGGGTTGTTATCTTTTACTTTATAGCTAATATCCACTTATGAGTAAGTACATACCATGTTTATCTTTCTGGGTCTGGTTGCCTTACTCAGGATGATCTTTTCTAGTTCCATCCATTCACCAGCAAATTTCATGATGCCATAGTTTTTAACAGCTAAGTAATACTCTATTGTGTAAATGTACTGCATTTTCTTTATTCTTCAACTGAAGGACAACTAGGTTACTTTCAACTTGGCTACTATGAATAAAGCTGATAAGAACACAGTTTAGCAAGTGTCTTTGTGGTATGATGGAGTGGTATAACTGGGTGATATCCACAGAAGTTCTTTTATTGTACAGGATTGTTTTTAGCTGTCCTAAGTTTCTGTTTTTTTCATATGAAACTGAATATTGTTCTTTCAAGGTCTGTAAAGAATTCTATTGGGAATTCGATGGGTATTGTATTGAATTTGTAGTGCTTGTGCTAAGATGGCAATCTTTACTATTTTAATCCTATTGATCTATGAGCATGGGAGATCTTTTTGATATTTTCTTCAATTTCTTTCTTCAAACATGTGAAGTCCTTGTCATACAGGCCTTTCACTTGCTTGGCAAGAGTTACACCAATATATTTTATATTATTTGTGGCTATTATCAATGGTGGTGTTTCCTTGATTAATTTCTCAGCCCCTTTGACTTCTGTATATAGGACGATTACTGATCTTCTTTTTAGTTAATTTTGTATACAGCCACTTCATTGAAGGTATTTATCAACTGTAGGGATCCTATAGTAGAAGTTTGGGGGTCACTTTATGTATAATATCATATCATCTGCAAATAGAAATATGTTGACTTCTTCCTTTCTGTTGCAAGAAAATAAAAAAAATCAGAGACAGATATGATATTGGGGTTCAATCGGAAGATCAGAGAAGCAAAGCATTCAGGCACTAGCTCTCACCTCTAGCCCAGGCTGAAAGAGCTAATTCTCAAGCTCTTCATCAATCCTCAAATTGCTGCCTCTCTTCAGTGTGAGTGAAGAATGAACGCCTGAGGTTGAGCCCTTGCTCCTGTCTTACATATCTCCCTAATGCTGGAATTAAAGACGTGTGATCCCAGGTGCTGGGATCATTTTTGTGTAAGCAGTTTCTCTTTAGGATTACATCAATCTTTTATAGATCTGGATAGTCTTGGAATCATAGAGATCCATCTACCTCTTAATCCTGAGTCCTAGGATTAAAGGTGTATATCACCACCTCCTAACTTCAGGCTGCTAGGATTAAAGGTGTCAGCCCAGCTTCTATGACTTGTGGCTGATTTTGCTTTCTGAAACCCCAGGGAAGCTTTAATAAATTATATATCACCACACCTTTCCAATATGTATCCCCTTGATTTCCTTAAGTTGTCTTATTGCTCTAAGCTAAAACGTCAAGTATTATATTGAATAGATATATATAGAGAGTGGACATCACTGTCTTGTTCATGATTTTAATGGAATTGCTTTTAAGTTTTTCTCAATTTTATTTGATGTTGGTTATTGGTTTGCTATATATTGCCTTTATGATGTTGAGGTATGCCCTCATATCCTTGATCTTTCTAAAGACTTTTATTATGAAGGGGGTACTGGATTTTGTAGAAGACCTTTTCATATCTAATGAGATGCTCATGTTTTTTTTTTTTCCTTTCAGTTTGTTTATATGGTGGATGACATTGACAGATTTTGCCATGTCAAACCATCCCTACATCTCTGGGGTGAAGCCCATGTGATTGTGGTGGATAATATAGATTCAGTTTGTGAGTATTTTATTGAGTTGTTTTAAATCTATGTTTGTGAAGGAAATTGGTCTGCAAATCTTTCTTTCTTGAGTCTTTGTGTGGTTCGGTATCAGGGTATCAGGGTGACAGGGTGACTACAGCCTCATAGAAATAATTTTCTGGTAGAATAAATTTTATACTAAAATCATCTAGCCCTGGACTTTCTTTTTTTTTTTTTGTTTTTTTTTTTTTTTTTTGTGAGATTTTTAAATACGGCTTCTATTTTCTTATTTTCTTGAGAGTTATAAATCTATATAAAATTGTTTATCTGATCTTGATTTAACTTCAGTAACAAGTATCTATGAAGAAAATGGTCCATTTCTTTTAAATTTTCCAATTATGTGGAATACAGGTTTTTTAAATATGAACTAATGATTTCTTGGGTTTCCACAGTGTTTGATGTAGCTGGGTGTGGTGGCACATACCTTTAATTCTAGCACTTGGGAGGAAGAGGCAAGCAGATTTCTATGATTTCAAAGTGAACCTGGTATACAGAGTTAATTCCAGCTTAGGCAAAAGTTACCCAGAGAAACCCTGTCTCAATAAATAAAAAAAAATAAATAAATAAAATAAATAAAAGTAAAAGAAATAGAGTAGTAAAAAAAAACACATAAAGATAAAAATCACACAGAAAGTCTGGATACTGTATGATATTGTGTTGTCTTTATATTGCTTGCCTACTGAGAAAAGAGCAACAACTGTTAAAAGAAATGCTGCTGGGTTAATTCAATTTATGTATTTTAAAAAGTGCTTTGACTTCCAAATTTAAGTCTAAGGACAGGTTACTGGGGGAAAAAGAATTTCTATTTTTTTTTTTTTCACAGAAAATAAAAAGCTGTGGATTCCTTCCAGACTAACAAGGTTTGATCAAGCAAGAACCCCTGAAACAGTGTTCCAGGTGATCCAACATTCAAAACAACTGGGACAAGGCAGCCTTGCAGACCACTACAGTCAGGATTTCTGAGTCTTCTTAGGATCCCCATAACAGCGCCCCTACCAGCAGGAAGCAGTTTGAAAAGAACAAGGCCCAAATTCCCAAATATTGTCTATAAATGTTTGTTTTCATTTAAATGGGGCTGGTTATAAATGGTTAATGACCACAACCTATCTATTTTTAAAGGTAAAAAGGGGATTATGGTATAGAAATGAATACCTTGTTTTGGAATGAATTTTCATTTATTGATACAAATTTAAGGTCAATTTTGTGATATGTATATTTCTCCTCTTGTTTAGGTATTGTGTTTATATAGCTCATTTAAAAATGTAGTGTATAACTAAGTACAAATTGTAGATAGTTACCTACGATAGTCAAAACTTATAGTTAGTTAGATTTTCTAGGTATACAGAGATATATTTCAAATGGATAGGCATTCTTCAAACATTTCAAAGACCTACAGAGTATGTCATTTAAAATGGTTTAGGGTTTTTCTTAACAGTGAGGCACAACTGCTCCTGGCAACACCACCTATGCCAGAAAGGAAAATGGACATCAAAGAAATTTGTTGTGAAGTTTGCTTTCAATATGGCAAGACTAGCCATTTGGACAAGATACTACTCTTGTCTGGACTGTTTGACTTTACGCTGTATAAAGTGAATATGCAGGACCCACAGGAAAGTAACTGCTGATACATAATGGACATTGCTACAGGGTACCTGCTTCATGGAAGAGTCTGCCAGACATTCTGCAGGACACAGAGAAAAGTAACTGTCAAACTGCCAGTATAGGTGGACAGTTTAAAGTTTCCTGCTTTGCTGAGGAGTCTGCCAGACACACTATGGCTAATAGGCTGAAGATGGGACATTACAAAAGAACTTTGGGTAAATGCCCAGGTGAGTTGTCTCTGTTATTTCTTGAGTTTATATATTATCCTTCTGTGATCTTTGAGGGAGTTGAAGACAGATAGTTATGGTTGTAGTTTTCCTTAGTTAAGATTAAAGGTAAGTTACTTAAGACTTTAGACTCACAAAGATAGGATAGATGATGGAATATTTTCTTTAAATCTTGATAAATGTTAATGGACTAAATATTGTTAAGTACAGTTCTTATTTGACAACTGTTTTGTTATATATTTTACTATATTAAATGTTATGAGTAGGTTTTTTTTTTTTCTGCCGGCCTGGGCCCTCAGCCACACCAGCCCCAAATAACACACAGAGACGCTGTATTATATATAATTCTGTTGGCCAGTTACGTGTTTCTTATCAGCTAGCTCTGTCTTAATTATTAACCCATTTCTATTAATCTAAGTAGTTCCATGTGGTCTTATCTTACTGGAGAGAGGGGCTGGGGTTCTTCTTTCTCCATCCTCCATCTTGGATCTCCTCCCTCCTCTCTTCACCTAGTCTCTTAGTCCCACCTATCTTGCTTTCCTTTTGGCAAACAGTGCTTTATTCATTAACCAATACGAGAAACATATTTACAGAATAACATCTCCCATCATCTCCTCTTTTCTGTCTAAATAAAAAGAAGGGTTTTTAACCTTAACATAGTAAAATATATGACAAAACAGTTATCAAATAGGAACCACAGTCAACAATGTTTAGTCCATTAACATTTATCAAGATTTAAAGGAAATATTCCATCATCTATCCTATCTTTGTGAGTCTAAATTCTTATATGTAATTTATCTTTAATCCTAACTAAGGAAAACTATATCCATAACTATCTGTCTTCAACTCCTTCAAAGACCACAGAAGGATAATATATAAACTCCAGAAATGACAGAGACATCTCACTGCCTGGTCAGTCACCCGAAGTTCTTCTGTAAAGTTCCATCTTCAGCCTGTAGGCCATAGTGTGTCTGGCAGACTCCTCAGCAAAGCAGGAAACTTTAAACTGTCCACCTGTACTGGCAGTTTGTCAGTCACTTTTCTCTATGTCCTGCAGAATGTCTGGCAGACTGTTCCATGAAGCAGGAACCCTGTAGCAATGTCCATTATGTATCAGCAGTCATTTTTTCTGTGGGTCCTGTATGTTCAGTTTATACAACATAAAGCCAAACAGTCCAGACAAGAGCAGTATCTTGCCCAAATGGCTAGTCTTGACATATTGAAAGCAAGTTCCATAATGAGTTTCTTTAACATCCATCTTCCTTTCTGACCCACATGGTGTTGCCAGGGGCAGTTATGTCTCACTGTTAAGAAAAACCTTAAACCATTTCAAATGGCATATTCTGTAGGTCTTTGAAAGGTTTGAAGAATATTTATCCATCTCAAATATATCTCTGTATATCTTGAAAACCTAACTTAACTCTAAATTTTGACTATCATAGTTAGCTATCTATAATCTATACTAAATTATACATTACAATTCTAAATGAGCTAAATAAACACAATAAAACACAATAACTAAACAAGAGGAGAAATATACTTAATCACAAAATTAACCTTAAATTTGTATCAATAAATGAAAATCCATTCCAAGGCAAAGTATTCATATCTATACCATAATCCCCTTTTTACCTTTAAAAAGAATTGGTTGTGATCACTAACTGTTTATAACCAACCCCATATAAATGAAAACAAACATTTATCGACAATATTTGGGAATTTGGGCATCATTCTTCCCAAACTGCTTCCTGCTGGTAGGGGGCGCTGTTATGGGGATCCTAAGAAGACTCAGAAATTTTGGTTGTAGTGGTCTGCAAGGCTGCCTTGTCCCAGTTGTTTTGAATGTTGGATCACCTGGGACACTGCTTCAGGGGTTCTTACTTAATCAAACCACATTAGTCTGGAAGGAATCCACAGATTTTCAATTTCTGTGGAAAAAAAAATAGAAATCCTTTTCCCCAGTAACCTGTCTTTAGATTTAAATTTTTGAAGTAAAAGCATTTAAAATATATAAATTGAATTAATCCAGTAGCACTTCTTTTAACAGTTGTTATTTCCTCAGCAGTCAGACGATAAAAAGACAATATAATTCCATACTGTATCCAGATTCTCTCAGTGCTTTCCATCTTTACGTGGCTTTTTTATTACTCTATTTCTTCTACTTCTATTTTTTTCATTTTTTGAGACAGGGTTTCTCTGTGTAACTTTTATCTGTCCTGGAATTAACTCTGTATACCAGGTTTACTTTGAAATCACACAGAGATCTGCTTGCCTCTGTCTCCCGAGTGCTGGAATTAAAGGCGTGTGCCACCATACTCAGCTACTCCTGTCTTTTTAAAACCATTTCATTCTTTTTCCCTCCCAAGCCTATGTATATTTTAAAACATACTGTAAACCTTCAGCGGTTTTTCTTAATTTGAAACTCTCTTTACTGTAAATCTTTATCTTGTTTTGTTCATGAGTTTTTTTAATCTGGTAAACAATAATATTGCTAACATAAAGCCACAGCATATTGCTAACATAAAAGCCACAGCTGTTTTAGCCACCCTGCAGTCTATCCAAGATGGCGGCAGGTACTTTTACCTCCAGAACTGAGAGCTATGCTCACTGCCTTGATCTACGCAGCCATCCTGCAGCATGTTGCCAGCTTGGAGATGTGGTCACTGCCATTGCCAGCTCTACACAATTCAGTTGTTAGGAGAGCTCTTTAAAAGCCATTTTTTTCCTCTTATGCTGAGTCAGGAAATCTCCCTTAAAGGAGCTGCGCAAATCTGTATTTGTCTCTAGCAAAACAGAGTCCAACCAAGAAAAATGCTGCTACCAAGAAGTCTTGCTTGTCTCTGTTCTTTTGTTTCTAAAACCCATTCTTAAGCTTTTCTTAAGTTTTAAGTGGAAGTTCTTAATAGCCACATTGCCGGAGCCATTATGTTATGAGTAGGTTTTTCTGTCTGCCGGTCTTGGTCCACCCATTTCTATTAATCTAAATATTTCCATGTGGGCTCATATTACCGGAGAGAGGGGCTGGCATTCTCTTTCTGTCAGTCCATCTCGAATCTCCCTCCCTCCTACTTCCTCTCTTCACCTAGTCTCTTAGTCCCATCTATCTTGCTTTCCTATTGGCCAACAGTGCCTTTATTCATTAACCAATACGAGAAACCCATTTACAGAATAACATCTCCCATCAATTAAAGTTAAAGCCGTTCTTTTTATTTCAGACAGAAAAGAGGAGATGATGGGGGATGGCATTCTGTAAATATGCTTCTCTTATTGGTTAATGAATAAAGCACTGTTGGCAAATAGGAAGGCAAGATAGACGGGACTAGGAGACAAGCAGGATTCTGGGAGATGTAGCAAAGGAGATTCAAGGTGTAGAGACTTGAGAGAGAAGAGCCTCTCTCTGGTAAGATAAGACCACGTGGAAAGTCTTAGATTGATAGAAATGGGTTAATATTTAAGACAGAGCTATCCAATAAGAAACTCTAGTAACAGGCCAACAGTTTTATATCTAATACAGCGGCTCTGTGTGTTACTTGGGGCTGACACACCTGTGGGACAAGGCCAGCGGGAAAATTGCTCGTAACATGTTGCTATGTCCCTGTTTTTCTTTCTGATTTTGTTAATTTGAATATTATATCTCTCTTCCTTTTGCTTAGTTTGTTTTTCTATCTTGTTGATTTTCTCAAAGAACCAACTCTTTGTTTCATTGATTCTTTGTATTGTTATATTCGTTTCTATTTTATTGATATCAGGCTTGAATTTGATTATTCCCTGCTGTCCACTACTCTTGGGTGCATTTGCTTCTCTTTTGTTCTAGAACTTTAAGGTGTGCTGTTACAAGATGGTTCTATACTTAGTGCTATGAACTTTCCTCTTAGCACCTCTCTCACTGTGTCCCATAAGTTTGGGTATGCTGTGCATTTGTTTCAGTGAATTTTAGGAAGTCTTTTATTTCTTTAATTCTTCCTTGAACCAGTGGTGAGTCAGTAGAGATATCCAACTTTTAATCCATGTTTGTCTGATAAGATGAAAGGGGTTATTTCAATCTCCTTGTATCTGTTGAGACTTGCTTTGTGGCCAAGTATATGGTCAATTTTTCAGAAGGTTCCATGAGGTGCTGAGAATGTATTCTCTTTTTTGTTTGGGTGAAATATTTGAGTCATAATGTCTGTTATTTCCCTTATTACTCTGTTTAGATTCTGTCTGATCTACCCATCCATTAGTGAGAATAGGGTGTTGAAGTCTCTCACTATATTGTGTGGGGTTTGATGTGTGATTTAAGCTTTAGTAACGTTTCTTTTACAAACGTGGTGTGCTTGTATTTGGGGCATAGATGTTCAGAACTGAGATGTCACCCTGGTGGATTTTTTCTTTAGTGATTATGAAACATCCTTCTCCATCTCCTTTGATTAATTTTGATTTGAAGTCTATTTTGTTAGCTATTAGGATAGCTACACCAGTTTGCTTCTTAGGTCCATTCAAATGGCAAGTGTTTTCTAACCCTTTACTGTGAGGTAATGTCTTTCTTTGATGTTGAGGTGTGTTTCTTGTATGCAGCCAAAGGATGGACCCTAGTGTCTTTTTATTGTTAAATTGAAGCCACAGATAATGAGAAATATTAATGGTCACTTATTTTAATTCTTGTTATTTTGCTGTTGGTACATGGTAGTGTGTGTGTGTGTGTGTGTGTGTGTGTGTGTGTGTGTGTGTGTGTGTTTCATTTCTTTGGATTTTGCTGGAGTGAGGTTGTCTATAGCCCCTGTTTTCCTGGGTATAGTTAACTCTCCTTGTGTTTGAGTTTTTCTTTTATTACCTTCCACAGAGCTGTATTTGTGGTCAGGTTTGCTTAAATTGACTTTGTCATGAAATATCTTGTTTTCTCCATCTATGGTTACTGAAAGTTTTGCTGTGTATAGTAGTCTGGACTGGCATCCATGGTCTCTTAGGTCTGTAAGACGTCTATCTCTCCAGGATTTTTTGGTTTTTAGAGTCTCCATTGAGAATTCTGTAATTCTGATGGATCTACCTTTATATGTTACTTGACCTTTTTACTTTGCAGCCTTTAATAATTTTTCTTTGTTGTGTGTGTTTAGTGTTTTGATTATTATGTGGCTTGGGGACTTTGTTTTCTGATCCAATCTTTGATGTCCTGTATACTTCTTGTTCCTTTATAGGTATGTCTTTCTTTAGGTTAGGGAAATTTTCTTCTATGATTTTGTTAACTATATTTTCTGGGTTCTTAGAGTTGGGATTCTTCTAATTTTTCTATTCCTATTATTCCTAGCTTCGGTTTCCTGTATGTCCCAGGTTTCCTGTATGTTCTGTGTTAGGTTTTTAGATTTAACATTTTCTTTGACTGATGAACCCATTTTTTTTCTACCATATATTCAATGCCTGAGACTTTCTCTTCTATCTCTTGCATTCTGTTGGTGATACTTGAGTCTGTAGTTCTTGTTCACTTATCCAGATTTTCCATTTACTGAATTCCCCCAGTTTGTGTTTTCTTTATTGCTTCTATTTTTATTTTCATGTCTTGAGTAGTTTCTTTCACCTTTTTTTCCCCTTGCTTTCTCAGCATTCTTTAAGGGATTTGTTGATTTCCTCCAATGTTTTTTTTTTCATTTCCTCTTTAAGGACCTCTGTCATCTTCATAAAGTTATTTTTAAAGTTGTTTTCTTATGCTTTGGATGCATTGGAATATTCAGACCTTGCTGTCATGGCACAGCTGGGATCTGGTGGTCATATTATCCTTGCTCTTTTTTATTGTATTTTTATGCTGGCATTTAGGTATCTGGGTTTGGGATGATTAGGTTTAGCCCCTGATTTCTCAGTTTGTTATTGTTGGAAGGGCTTTTTATTTCCTCTTTGGGTTTCTAGTCTTTTGGCCTGGGTTTCTGGCAACCTGTGTTAGTAGAGAGTCTGTCCAAGTTGGGCACTATTCTTCTGGATGTTAGTTTGCCCTTTGATGCAGCAACGGTTCTCAGTTCTTCTGTCTGGTGTGGCCTGCACCTGAGCAGCTGAAATCCATTGTGACTGGTATGGCCTGGGAATAAGTGGCAGAATTCGAACTGGGGTTGGGGAAAAGGCCCAGGGATGGGGAGTGCAAATGAACTGTTCTTACTCTGACTCTATTTTTCTTTTCTTTTCTTTTTTTTTTGAGGCAGGGTTTCTCTGTTTAGCACTGGCTGTTCTATAACTCACTGTGTAGACCAGGCTGGGATTAAAGTTGTATGCCACTACTACCACGATGGATTTTACTGTGTAATCCAGGTAGGCCTTGAACTAAAGGTCCTCCTGCCCCCAGCTGCCCAGTGTGGCGATCACTAGTGTGTCTTTCACTGGTACCCTAATTTAACTTTTACATCATCTTTTAATTAAAAAGTTCCATTATTTACTTTACAGAGTGGTAGTGGTATCTTAGAGCTACTATTGCTGTGATGAAATAACATGAATAAAACAACTTGGGGGGAGGTGTTGTTCTTTCGCGGCAGCTTATGCCTAAGAAACACAAACAGGAGACTCAGCACCCACGTGGAGTTTATTGAGAGAAGGGAGAGAAAGAGGGGGTAACTGGTGGCCAACTGAAAGCAGGAGAGAGAGAGAGAGAGAGAGAGAGAGAGAGAGAGAGAGAGAGAGAGAGGGAGAGAGAGAGAGAGCAGGGGGGCAGAGAGAGAGCAAGAGGGGGGCAAGAGAGAAACCAGAGAGAGAGAGAGAGCAAGAGAGAGGCGTGCTTGGCATGCTTGCTTTAAAAAGGGGGCTTGTGCATGCGTAACTGAGTCCTCTGGCAACCAGGTAAAGCTTGAGCCACCAGGTAAGGCTGAGGTAGTGATGACACAGCCATGAGCGCCCCGCCCATTGTCGGGGGCAGGGGTCAGCTGGCTGCTAAGTCCTAACAGGAGGGAAAGGTGTATTTGGCTTATGTTTCCACATCAGAGTTCATCATCAAATAAAATTAGGACAGGAAGGCAAGCAGGGCAGAAACCTGGAGGCAGGAGCTGATGAAGATGCCATGGAGGGCTGCTTCCTGTCTTGCTTATTTAACATGCCTTGTTCAGCCTGCTTTTTTTTTTTTATAGATCCAAGGACCACCCCCTAAATGGCCCTACCCACAATGGGCTGGGCCCACGCTCATCAATCACTAATTAAGAAAATGCTTTACAAGTCTGCCTATACAGCCTAATATTATGGAAGCATTTTCTTAATTGAGGTTCTTTCCTCTCAGATAACTTTGGCTTGTGTCAAGTTGACATAAGTTATCCAACACAGGGGATTGGGTAGAATACACACATGTGGTATTCAGAGATAATTTGTGTGAATTATTTTTTTTTCCATCCAACTTGTGGGTCCAACTTAGGTCCTCAGGCTTGTCAGTCATCACCGTTACCTGCTGAGATATCTTGATGCTGAACATGCAGTAAGGTTTTACTTTATCCAGAAGAAGGAGCATGCTAAACATCAAATAGTGTGCTCCTTTGGGGGGATTCTGAGCTAATTTACAGCTGTGGAGCTGATCAGTCTGCTTCAGGTCACAGGGCTGGGATCTCCACGTGGGTTATGGGGTATAGACACATTTACTGTCACCAGTGACACATTCCTGATCCACTCAATTAGGATTTCAGCCCCTGTTTGTCATTCTCGCAGTGAATACAGATGATTCAAAATGCCACGATTCAGTTTCTCATTGGGCTGAGGTTCTGCTGGAATTGGGTTGCAATATTTACTGTTCAGGAGGTTGAGGTAAGCCCTACTGAAAGTTAAGGCCACTCACACAATTTATTTGATGGAGAACACCTTACACATAGGAAGGCTGTGGGGCAGGGTGTTCCTGAACCACTGATGCCTCTACTGACAACTGTGGCTATTGAATGCCTGATTTGCAAATCAGAATGCATATTTCCTCCAGTTACTTAAATAGATGAAGGGAGACAAGTTCCGTTTGTTTATATGTTCATCCACTCATGTGTATTTGGCGATGCTGACACATGTCAGATGCTCTTCCAGAGCTGAAAGTGATACATGCACAAAATGACACAGTTGTTTGTGCCCACAGGGCTTAGACTCTAGTAGGTAGATATCCCCCCAACCCCCATTTTTCAAGGGTGTGTTACATAAGATGTGACGGGGTACTGTGGACAATACAGAAGGAATGGGGGCTAGGGGCTAAAGGGGACAGGGAAACACTGGAAAAGCCACACCTGAGAGAAGACCCAAAGTCCTCAGTGGGTCTGCCATTTGGACATCGGGCTACAAGGTGTGCAATACAGAAGAAACAGTAGGTGCATATTCCTGAAGTAGGAATATGCCTGATAGGTTTCAGGAAAATAACGAAAAAGCTAAGATAATGGAGGAGGAGCTCTTGCTTTAATAATAGCAACAAACAGTGCTCCTCTTGTTTGTTTGCTAGAGTATGTGTGGTGTGGAGATGGGAAATCAAGTTTGTGGGAGTCGGGTCTCATCTTCTGTTATGTGAGCCTTAAGGAAAGACGTCAGGACCTTAGGTTTGCTGGTAAGAGCCTTAGACCACATTTTAAATGAATCGAGTTAATACTGTAAGTTGCAAAAACTATTTTGCTTACTCTACTCATAAGAGAAATTACTGACTTTTGTATTCCAAAACCGTTAACTTTCTGTACCAGTGTGTGGGTGGTCAGAAAAAGTCTTCACTAATAAAGCTTCATTTGGGCGTAATATAAATGGAAACCAACTTTTTGTTAGGTTTGGTTTTGGTTTGATTTGGTTTTATGAATCAGGATTTTTAGGTGTGCCTTTGTAGACCAGGCTGGCCTCGAACTCACAGAGATCCACCTGCCTCTGCCTCCCATGTGCTGGGACTAAAGGTGAGCAACACCACCACCCAGAGACCAATCTTTAAAAAAATATACAAGCTTTTGATATTTGAGTAGCTGTTGATCTCTTCAGGGTTGTTGTTGGAGAAGGATAGCACATACTTTGGTAAAGAGGCATTGATGGAAATATTTTTAATTTCCTGCCTTGGAATTGTTTTTAAGGTTAAAACTTTTAACATTTTTTTGTTTTGAGTGTGTGAATTTGAGTTTTTGAAGCTCTTGGGCTGTTCCCCACTGGCCCAATGGTGAGAGAAAGTCATCCATTGAAACTGACATGGGGGAAGAGCTCAGAGACAGAGCAGAGCATTTTATCTATCCTAACAAGCTTCAGCCAAGCATTTCCTCTGGTATTTTCCCTCAGGAGTGATGAGGGAAAGGAGGTCATGGAAGTGACATTAAAGCAAGTCCTTCATGTACCTTAGATGTACAGATATGTCCGCATATGTCTTAGTTACTATTGCTGTGACAAAACACCATGACCAAATCAACTTGAGGAGCAAATAGTTTGTCTGCCTTACACTTCCACATTATTGTCCATCACTGAAGGAAATCAGGTCAGGAACTCAAGCAGAGCAGGAACCTGAAGGCAGGGGCTGATGCAGAGGCCATGGAGGGATGCTGTTTACTGGCTTGCTCCTCATGTCTTGCTCAGCCTGCTTTCTTATAGAACACAAGATGGCCAGCCCAGGGATGGTACCATCCACAGTGAGCTGCCTTCCTGAATTACTAATTAAGAAAATGCCCCACAGGCTTGCCTGCAGCATGTGTTTTGTTTTTGTTTGTGTTTTTTCTAATTTAACTCTTTATTGATTCTTTGTGGACTTCACATCGTGCATCTTCATCCACTCATCTCTCCATCCCCTCGCATCTTATCCTATGTGCTTGCAACATCCTCCTCCCAAGAGAAAATAAAATAACATTTAAAAGAAAAAAAAACCCAGAAAAATCTTGTTATGGAAGCTGTAATGTGACACAATGAGTCACGCAGTATGCCATTTAGTCCATACATCTTTACTCATAAGTAGTGAGTCCTTGGTCTGATTTGAAGTCTCTGGTTTCTACTACACTGTCAATCCCGGGGCCTCACTGGAACTCCTCTTGGATGTCCTATTGTTGTCCTGTGTTGTGAAGATCCTGCAGCTTTGGGTCTGAAGGACCAGATCCTTCATGTGCTCCAGCAGATCACAGATGGGGTGGTTGTTAGGGTGGCCAACTCAGGCTCTGAATGGTTGCTGAGTTGGTCAGCCTGCCAGCTCTCCCTGATCCTCACTGCCAGGGTGAGCTCCCCAACACTGCCCAGGCTAGCTCATCCTAAGCAGCAAAGGGCAGGGCTGGTTCTCCTGCTGTCAAGCCCCCAGGCCAGCTCATCCACACCTATACCACCAGGGCCAGCTCTACTATATTACCCAGGTGAGGTAGGGGTGTGTGTGTGTGTGTGTGTGTGTGTGTGTGTGTGTGTGTGTGTGTGTGTGTGTGCTGGGGGGGGGCATTCTCCAGAGTGCTGCAGCTGGTGAAGGGCAGGGCCAGCTCTCTCCCTCTCATGACCTCAGAACTAGCTCTCTCACCTGCCATAGGCAAGGGACAGACAGCCCCGCCCCGCATGACTTCACAGGACTGACTGACAAGCAGTGGGGCCAGCTTTGCTGCCCTCAGGGCCACTCAGCTATGTCCCTTTCAGCAGGATCAGTTTAACTGTGCTGCTCAGGAGAGGTACAGGGCCGGCTCTCCCAAATGCTGCAGTTGGTGAGGGGCTGGGTCAGCTCTCCCTCCTGCCATAGGTGTCAAGGGGCAAGGGCAGAGGGTATCTTTCCCTTTCCCTCACCACCACATGGCCAACTAGGGGCCAGACCAGTTCTCTCCATTTCATGCCCTCGGTGATGGCTCAAGGGTGACCCCTCCCAACAGGATCAGTGCAATCTAATGATTGTGCTGCAGCCCAATCTTATGAAGGCATTTTCTTAATTGAAGTTCCCTCCTCTCAGATGACTTTAGCGTGCGTCAAGTTGACATAGAACTATCCAGAACAGCACATTAACTTTGATTTTCATGAGAAATTGAAGATTATTTTTGGAACTGGAATTATCCTTGATATTTCAACATGGTTTTGACGTCAGTAGTTAGTTATTTGATATTAAAATAAAGAATTTTATTAAAAGAATCCATGCATAATGTAAAGAACAAATTATACTGAACCCCTGCGTACTCACTGTCCAGCTCAGTGGTGGAGTGAAAATAGCACCTCTGTGGCTTCCTGTGCATTTCTTAACATCACATTCCTCCTGGCAGGAAGTCAGCCCTGTTCCCAGACCCTGATCTATAGCAGTCATATCTGGATTTTGCCGTCTTTCCATTAAAATACAGAATCCAGGCCTCCAAGGCTGGGCATAGAGCCCCTGGCAAACTCACCTTCGGAAGCCTGGCTCCTTTAAGGAGAAGCACTTTCTTGTTCTGTCTTCTGAGGAATTCTGCCCTTTCTGCCAGTCATGCATTGTACTTGCCCCGCCCCCTACCCTGCTCCCCACCCACTGCCTTCTGCATTTTCCTTTGCATTGTACCAGAAATGATATATCTGAGCATCTGTTTACCGTACTTTATATTAGATTTTCAAATCACACACTTTAAGAATAATAACCAGTTCTGAAAGAAAATCTTGAATAGCTTCAGCATCTTACTCAGCATGCACTTTCTTAGACTACATGACTCTGATAATTTTAGGAGAGAGGGAGGCCAAGAAGCTGCAGAGCATCCTGGTGGGCCCTATACTTTTGTTCTGTTAGGAGGAAAAACAAGAGGTTTCTAATAGCATCAGGGTGTGGCAAGCAGAAAGAAAAGCACACTAAGAAAAAAATGATTTTTAAAGTAACATGTGCTTTTCTGGTGCCAATTTAGTGACAACATCAAAGCAGAGTACTAATTATTTGCTTTTTGATACAACAAATAGAGTCTATGAACGTTTCTAGTGGTAAAAAAAAAATCTCTATGCCAATTTCCCACCTTCTGTTGGCACTCTAGCAAATCTAACCCAGAGCTGCAGGGCTGTCAGGAATCTTAGCTACTCCTCAGGCAGAGGCAGGAGGATCCTTGTAGGCCAGGGGTTCAAGGCTGGCCTGACAATGTTGTTTGACCCTACTACTGAAAACAAATACGGGAACAGATCAATTCAATAACTTCTTTGGTTTAAAATAGCTCTGTAGCTTATGAAACTCAGCTTGGCTCTCATTCTCCATCTGCTTTTCTCCTGTTTCCCAATGCTTAGGATGGAATCCTTTGGACTCACCATAGCTCACCACAGAACCTTTTATCTCCAGCTGGAGCTGGAGTAGTGGTCACAAATGCCCTAGGTGCCACACGAGTTATAATCTATTTGGTAAGCCCAATTCTTAACAATTTAATTTAGCAAAGAACTTCTTTGGGATTTTCTTCCTATGATCACTATTGTATTCTTATGATTATATCCTGCTATGTATAATGCATTTATTTGTTTTAAATCATCGTATAATAGCCCTTTGTATAAATAGAAAATATTAATGCATTTGTTTTCCTGTCATTGAACATTTTGCCTGTTTCTCGATTTTAGTCTTTTTTTAAAGTGTGTGTGTGTGTGTGTGTGTGTGTGTGTGTGTGTGTGTGTGCGTGTGCACATGCACGTGTGCGTGCTTATGCAATCTTGGGTCTCCTTCTCAAGAATACCGCCTACTTCCTTTTAGACAGGGTCTGCCACTGGCCTGAAGCCTACCAGTTAGGCTAGACTAGCTGGCCAATCAATCCAGAGATCATTCTGTTTCACCTCTTCAGTACTGTGATCACAAGCCCACACCACAGTTGGACATCATTTGGGGAACTGAACTCAGGTCCTCACATAAGGTGAGTGCTTTAGCAGCTGAGCCCTCTCCAATCTAGGGTTTCATTCTTATGAACAGTCCTGGTCAGGGCATTTCTGTGATTTCTGTAAGCTCTATTACTGTGCATTGTCATATTTCTTCATTCTTGCCATTGCTTTTATCTTCTTGTGGTCTTAATTCACACTTCTATGACTTCTGATGCTGAGAACATCATCACATGTTTGTGTTTCTCTTTCTGTGAGACACAGGCCTTAGGATTTTACTAGTATTTCCATGGAGTTATTTTTTTTAAATTTGTTTAATATTTACAATTTTTGTATCAGTGTATGAGTCATTTGTCAGTTGTGTTTGTCATAAATAATTTCCTAGTTCCTGGACACATTATTTCTTTCAAAATATTTCATTTGAAGGTCTGGCAAGGCAGTGGGAATGCTCTGCCAAGCCTGGCAGTATGAGTTGATGCCTCAGACCCAAGTAGTGGAAGAAGAGAACCAAGTCCTACATGTTGTTCTCTGAGTACCACAGGTTTGTCCTGCACAAGAGTGTGTGAACACACACACACACACACACACACACACACACACACACACAATGGCATTGCATGTAGTATGAGATAGGGAGAAAGCTCTATTTTCATTTTTTTTCTTATTGATGGCTAATTGTCCCATAGACATTTATTGATTAGCTTCTAAGTTTTCAACTGACAAATATTCAATGTCACCTTCACTGCAAATAACCAGGTCTTTCCCAGGTTCTAGTTCTGTTTTTTTTTCTTTCAGTTTTTAAATCTCTATGTCAAAGCTATGCTTTCTTAATTTCAGTAGCTTTATATTGTTTAGATATATGATGCATAAATTTCCTTTGTTCTGTTTCCTCCTTAGGGATATTTTATTTATTCTTAGCCCTTTATTATTCCACATAAATTTAAGGATTGTCTTACCTGTTGAGATTTTTGGCAGAGATTACTTAGAATGTATACATCAAATTAGGAAACATTTCAATTTCATCTTTAATTTTTCATTCACTTGTTTCCTTAGCAAACTTTCATTGCTATCGTAGAAGGCTCCAGGAGTGAGGAAATAAAGGAACATGACCTTCAAACACACCATGGTAAGAGGTGGCCAACCATAATTATTCGACAGATAGCAATAATAGCAAACCTATTTCAGATAGTTATATTAGATATTTACATGTCTATCTAGCAAGTATTAGATACTTATCACATGTCACATGCCTTTTCTAATATATATATTGATGTATAATCCATGGAAAACTATTTGAACTGTATATTATTGAAAACAAGAATATTGAGAACCACAATAATAAACAGCCCAAATAACCATTCTAGAAAAATGGATGAATAAATATTGCACATCAGATAAAAATGACTGAAGCATTCAGAGAAATGTGATAGATTTGTACAGCCAGAAAATGAGACCAAGTGGCAGATTATAGTAGTTTTTTTTTTTTAACAAAAATTAGTTACTGAAGAGAAGTGTTGGGAATGGTATTTATCACCTACAAATGTCTTAGGCTACATATACAGTTATGCTGGAATGTGTGCAAGTCTGTGGGCCACAGCTTGAACACACCTGAAAAACAGTCCAGACTTTCATATACTAGGGTCTTGGAGCATATTGTGTGTGTGTGTGTGTGTGTGTGTGTGCATGTATATATATTCCATGTATACAATACACACACATATGATGAAGTTTAATTTATAGACTAGGCATTCCAAGAGATTAACATCAATACCTAATAAAATAAAAACAAAAATATATTGCAATAGAATTACTAGCATCCCCACTCTTAATGCATTGGGGCAATTACTTAAGGATTATTTCAATTCAATCATTGTGCTGTTGTGACAACTGGTAGCTCAGTGTTTAAGTGAGATGGCAGCTAAGAGAGTAGTGGGTGGGTAGTGCAGACAGCATGAATTCAATGACACAGGAATAGTGTTTGTCCTGCCTCTATTTGTTACACCATTTCTGGTGGAATGGAACAGGACAGTGTAAGATTTCATCACATTACATAGAACCATATGCAACTTAAACTTTGAAGAGTATTTCTGGAACTTTCTATTTAGTAGGCTGTGGCTAAGGTGAGTGGTCTGCTATATATTAGATTTTCACAACTTCCAACTTTCATATCTATCATTCTCTTTACCTTTTCAAGCCTGCCATACTCAAGCTACCCTAACAGTGGTAGATACAATTGGATGGTCTTCCTTCTACCCAGGGCATCCTCAAGTGGTGTGGATGAGCAGAAGAAGGGGCGAGGTCTTTTCATTTCATTTTGTTATACTATGGCTATACAGGTAACAAGAGCAAACGAGAGGCTGAGAAGTGAGGTAGCCTGGGCATTCCAGTCACATGGATACTTCAGGTGACTGAAAAAGCTTTCTGACATGAATATAAATTAGCATTGGCTTGTTAGCTGCTGCCTTGTCATGTGTCACTGACCTGTGTTAGGCATTTGAGTTTGATTATATTTGATTGACTCTGTGCCAGATAGGCTTTTGGTAAGGAACCTAAAATAACATAAAAGTCTGCCTTGAAGATTCTCTGTAGGACACTGAGTAATATATGTTATTGGGTTTTTTTTTTTTGTAATACATCAACATATTGCCTTTAAATTAATGAAGGGTTCTCAGTGTGCCCAGTGCTAACTGTATGTCATCCTAGTTCCCTATGGGAACTAGGAAGGGGAAGAAAGAATTGTACTGGGAGTGCAGAGAGCCTGCCCCTCTGCTGATTGTTCCTAAGGCTATCTGCAGCTGCTTTGCCAACCTTTCATCCAAAAGCCGATAAAATTAAGTGATTCTTAAAGTGGAAACATTCTGCATAGAGGAAGAAAAAAAAAAAAAAAAAAAAAAAAAAGCACACAGAAAACTGACATTGCTGTCTGGAAATCAATTTATTTATTTGTGCTCTCTTATAGTTCCCCAAAACTTACTATTCAAAAATTTCAGCTTGTGTAATGTAATAGAAAATATTATTATTATTTTAAAATCTTTTCCTCTTGTACTATCACAGTCATTTGAAAGGGATCAAGCAGCTGGCTCAGTGTTTGAGAAGTGGTTGTTTCATGGTTAAGTTGACTTTAAATTCGGCAGCCACCAGCTTTGCCGAGGATTTACTTTGAACATTTCAATGACAAGTGACGAAGTCCTCATGTTTGAGTGTTTTCTGATGTTGAGTCATATCCAGAAAACTTGGGAAAGAGGAAAAGAAAAAGAAAACCCGCTGGCCACGCTTGCTGTTTGCTTCCATGTTATTCGAACGGGTTTCTGCCAGATGTTCACATTTCATCTTGTCTGAATAAAAGTCTTTCTTATTTGAGAATGTCAATATCATTTAACAGCAAAAGCAATATAATTATGCTATTCAATAAATGTTTAACCAGAGACAGACATTTTCAACTCACAGAGAACTTACCAAAGTGTACCTTTTAGCAATTTAGTAGTTAAATTAGTTTTTCAAAAAATTCCAACATCTGGTGAGCAGTCTCTAATTTCTAAGGTTTGGAACAAAAAGCCACTGCACAAATTCATCGCTATGAACAATTTGCTAGCTGTTTACCTTAATGCCAATCTTGCCCCTGCACCAGACAAATATATTTCAAACGTGTTTTCAAATTCAGATTTCTGGGCATGAAATTAATGCCATTCCATTTGCCAACTGGTCGTCTGTGTTTTGAGATGTCATCATCCTCTTGGGGGAGTAGAACCAGTCATGTTACAGAAAGATGACTTAATGGCCAGGCCTTCAACTGCTGTTGAATGCAGATAGGTACACATTGGAGGTGGGATGGGTTATCTGCTTTGCCTTAGGTGATAATGAGCAACCTTATGCATAGGTCTTTGAAAATGCCTAAAAACCCACAGGAGTGACCCCAGCCCTTCCCAGGCCTGTCAGCAGTCAGAGGCACCAACAGACTGAAGTATTTAGGTTGTTCTCCATTTTAATCAAGTTGCCAAAGCCCTCCTACTTTTCACTTTTCAAAAAAGTCTTTTTTTTTTTTATGGCTCAGTTAATTCACATGCCTGATTTACCTTGACAATGTTGAGCTTCAGTTCGCTTTGAAATATATGACATCAGACATTGCCATTTATCAGGAGTTAAAACTCAGATGTCCATTAGAGTAGCACCTTGCACTGATTAGGTATAGTTCTTCTAAGAAACATGGGCTGTACATACATTCACAGCATGTGTCCTCAAAGAAGCCATGTGAATTTCTAAGGATAAGGTAAAGCTTCAGTTTATGGATAAGAAAATAAGATGAAGGACTTTGTGTAAGCTTTACTGGAAGGCTGGCTCTTTATTGACATTATTGGAAGACTGGATGAGCTCCACCTGTCATTTGCTATTCAGTATGAATCAGCCCTTTGCAATGCACTGTCCTCTACATCTGTAAGTAGTGGGAAAGTCATAGATTCATAGACACAAAGAATGTATGTGGTTTCTAGAAAACTCTTTTTGAAACAAGTATCATTATACACATAAGAATGGGAAAACTTACTTTCTTTGAAGCAGAATTATTCTTGTTTTTACTGGAAGATTTTACTGGAAATGTGCTCTAATAGGCCATTTGTCCTGGGAGAGATGGCCAACAACAGCAACAGATTCTCACTATATTGCCGGTGGGACTTTGTTCTGCAAACCGGGTAGTGTTTGATACATGGATTTGATGGAAGGAATTTTTACATGTCTTACAGTGAAGAGGGGAATTGAAGTAGTTTCAGGAAAGAAAATGCTTAAGTATATTAAAACTACTTAAATGGGACTCTGAGTGAGTTAGGATGTCTCTGGGCACTCACTCAGCATACACAAGGTCTTGGGCCTACCCATTGAAAATGTGGGGGAGGGACTTTGCAGTCCTCCCGAGAACCATGTAACCTTTTACTCATAAGTCCCTAAAGAATGATCTTGGGTTCATTCTTGGCTGCTGCAAGTGGATTATCTTGAAGATAAGAAGTCTGAGTGTGATTTAAAGATGGCATAGAATGTTGTCTGTGATTGCAGTAAGGGTGTGATTGCAAACACATTTCAAGTAAGTCATGGGGATGGTTACAGTTTGGATCTTGAGTGCTAACCAAAATCTTGTGAATCTAAGACTTGGTCTGTAGCCTGTGATGCTACAGGGAGGCAGGGGAACATTTAGGAGTTGGGCCTTAGTGGGAAGAAGTTAAGCCATTGGGGATGTGCTGTCCACAAAAGGATTGCTTGATAATTGGCCTTCTCCTTGCTCCTTTCCCTCTTGGAATCACAAAGTCAGCATCGTGGTTCATTCTCTCCTCACATGTCACTCAAAGAGGAACAACCTCTGTGGTCTGAAACCAATAATCCTCTCTCATTCTTGCTTTTATTATTTCATAGGTGTTTTATATATTTTATACAATGTCTTATATTTTTATGCAATATACCTTAACTACATCTACCCCTACTCTTTTAAATTAACTTATCCTTGGTGTTTTGTCACAGTGACAGAACTCATTACATAAGGACAAAGGAGTAGGCAATCTAAAAGTATGGCAAGATTAGATACAGGGTGTGGTCCTGCTAGTGTAGTGGAAGGGAAGATGTCTTTTGATGTATTGCAGAATGGGTGGATTGGGAAGGGGGAGATGGGTCAAAGGTTTAAGGCCACAGTTAAGCTAGTAGTCTAGCCGAATACAAAAATGATAAATTGGGGGTTCTTGAGGTATAGCACAGAGGTAGATAGAATATTCATTCTTTAGATATGGGGAAAAAAGAAGAAAAATTATTGAGGTGATGGACAAGTTCATTAGCTTGATTGACTTCCTGTGTTGCTTACCTATAATCCATGGAAATGCCCATTGCACCACATGAACATGCACAGTTAGTATTTGTTAATTAAAACTAAACAAAAGTAAAATACATATTCCCTTGGTGTGCTGAAGTTCTTCCTAATTTAGATTTCAGGCCACGGGCAGCAAACCACACTGGCAACTTTCCAGCCAACTATAGCTTCAATTCAATACCTTCAATGTTGTCTTTGAAATTAAATATAACTTACTGAGTTGATGTTACCTTACCAACATACAACAGAAGATGATTGTACACGAACATGTTGAGAATGTGATTCTATATGAAGAAGCTAATGCCTCCTATTACATGATAAACACAGCATAGCCTTAGTATTCTTATCATTGCCACCACCATTTCATCAGAAGGGTGCCTTGGCAGAAATATGAAGCAGTTGAACACATCTGCCAGTTATAGACAATTAACCTCCTAAGTAAACTAGTTTTGGATCCTGCAAGAATTCTGATTTTATTGGTTGGGTATTTTCAGAGTTCTTAGGTAATTTAAGGGACAGCTGAGGTAGATTTCAATATAATCACAATCAAGAGTTTACATCAAAATCAGAGAGTAGAAAAGAGAATACAAGGACTTGTTCAACTGTTCGTTTGTAAGGTATTTTCATTGTGATGGTTTTTGAAGACAGAGTTGTAAATGTTTAACAGAAACACAGCAGTTATAAATAGACATGGGTGCCTCAGCATAGTATTTTCTATTTGATCCTTGTACTAGTTAGGGTTTCTATTGCTGGGAAGAGACACCATGACCTTGGTAAATCGTATAAAGGGAAGTATTTACTTGGTGGCTTATATTCAGAGGTTCAGTTCATTATCATCATGGTAGGGTACAGGAAGACATGGTGCTGGAGAGGTAGCTGAAAATTCTGTATCGTGCACAGGCAACTGGAAGTGGTCTGTCTCATTGGCTGTAGCTTGAGCAAAGGAGACCTCAAAGCCTAACCACATAGTGACATACTTCCTCCAACAAGGCCACACCTACTCCAGCAAGGCCATACCTCCCCTTAGTGCCACTTCCTTTGGGGGACATTTCCTTTCAAACCACCACAATCCTCTTTGCTTTTTCCTTCTATTGTCCTGACTAGATATTTTGTTTATCAATCTAAGTCCTATTTCTTTTTTCTATACGGTTAAGCCATACACTATTCTTCCTTTCTCTCTGCTCTCACTCCTCCATTCCCATTTAATCATCAACCCTCAGTATTTCTCCCTTATATCCCATACCATATGTATTCTAAGATCTCTCCAATTATACTTTTTATTTGGAGGGGGGAGATGTTTCAAGACAGGGTTTCTCTGTGTGGCCCTGGTAGTCCTGGAACTTGCTTTGCAGACCAGGCTGGCCTTGAACTCATAGAAATCCACCAACATTAAAAGCATATGCCACCACCACCACCAGGTTCAAATATAGATTTTTTAATTGGTTAGAGAGTAGGTTTCCATAGGGCTTTAAAAAAATCTACCCTTCCTTTGGGTTAGCTCACCCCATACCTCTCTTTCTCTCTCATACTTGCATGCCCCTTCTGCTTAAGCCATTTTGCTCCTATATCCTACCTCTCTGCTTTTGTTCTAAGTAATTTACACCCAACCCCCCCATAATGCACACCTGCTCAAAGCTCTTCTGGTTTCCTGGCTTCCACTTATGTTCTAAATTAAACACCCCAAACCAAAAATTTGATGCTAGGATCCTCATATGAGAAAAGACATATGGCATTTGTCTTTCTGGACCTTGGTTACCTCATTCAGTTTAATTTTTCCTGTTCTGTTAGTTTATCTGCAAATTTAGTGATTTAATTTTTCCTTATAGCTGAGTAATATCCATTGTGTATATGTAATTAATTTTCTTATCTATTGATAAACATCTAGGCTGATTCTATTTCTGGGTTATTGTGAATACAGCAGCAATGAACATGCATGTGCAAGCATCTTTGTAGTGGGATATAACCTTAGGCTGTATAACTGGTCATATGGCAGTTCCATTTCTTAGTTTTTAAAAGACTGATTTGCAATGTGGGTGCACTAGTTTACACCCCTGCCTGCTCTGTATAAGAATTCCCCTTTGCCACATTCACTCTAGCGTTTGTCATTTGTGTTGCTGATGATGGCCATCTGACTATGATGAGATGGGATATTAAAGTAATTTAAATCTGTATTTCTCTGACTATCCAGGATATCAGGCCCTTTGAAAAATGTTTATTGTTAATTTATTTGTTTTTGTTTGCTTTTTGAAAATTTTCTGTTCATTTCCACAGCCTATCTTTATTAAATTATGCTGTTTATTTTCTTAATGTTTACTTTTAAAATTCTTTGTATATTCATTTTTTGTCAACACAAACCTAGACCTATCTTGAAAGAGAATAATCTCAATTAAGGAATCAACTCTATTATATTGGCATGTCTGTCGAGCATTTTTCCTGATTGATGATTGATGTGGGAGCACTCAGTTCACAATGGATGTTCCCACCATTGGGCAGGTGGTTCTGGAAGAAATAGGAAAGGTAGCTGACCGTGAGCCTGGGAGATACTGGTAAACTGCCTTCCTCCATGGTTCTCAAGTCTGCTTGATCTCTGGTTCCTGCTCTGATTTCCCTCAGTGTATAATCCAACTAAGCCCTTTCCTTCCCAGATTGCTTTTTGTCATTCATTTTAATCCAGGTGGGGATCCCTATCAGAGACTCACTCATCTGGTCGGTTGGTCTGTTGAATGTTAGTTATCACCTGCTATATACTCCCACAATAGCTCTCAGCAGAGATGGAATCTCAATGTAATTTTAATTTGTATTTCCTTGCTTGCTAAGGGCATTGAACACTTTAAAAATAAATACTGACCATTTAAATTTATTCTTTTGAGAACTCTCTCCTGAATTTTATAGCCACTTTTGGATGGGTTGTTTGTTTTCTTATAGTTTGTTAAATTATTTGTATATTCTTTTTTATATTTTATTTTTTCATTCATTTAATATATCAACCACAGTTCTCCCTCCATTCCCTCTTCCCCTTCACCCCTACCGCCCACCAATGCACCCCCATCCATTCTTCAGGAAGGGTGAGGCCTCCCATGAGGAGTCAACAAAGCCTGGCACATTCAATTGAGGCAGAACCAAGCCCTGCCCACCCCCATCAAGGCTGAGCAAGGCATCCCACTATATGGAATGGGCTTCAAAAAGTCAGGTCATGAACTAGGGATAGATCCTAGTCCTATTGCCAGGGGTCCCACAACAGACCACATTACAAAACAGTCACCCACATGTGATATTCTAGACACTAATCCTCTGTCAGATATCCAGTAAAAGGTTCCCCCAATTCTGCATGTTGTCTCTTCACTCAGTTACCTGCTTCTTTTGCTGGGTGGAAGTCTTTTCATCCCCGCCCCCAACTTATGTTTATTAAAAACTGACAAACAAACAAAACCTGTACAAAAAATATTCCCAAATTCCTTATCACTTTAAAACAGTAATCAAGAGAGGCATTATTGCCTAGGATCCCCTCTTCCTCTACCTCATCCATGTCCTCCTCTTCTACCTTGGCCTCTACCTGTTTCTGCAACAGCTTTCCTTTCTTAGGAGTTCACTTTAGGTTCAACATCCACAAGTAGTATATCCAGAGATAAGCTGTCTGGTAGTATAAAATATCAAATGTTATATCCTCAAATACTCAGTGTTTTAGCTTTAAGATGCGTTTCATGGGGCTGACATCTACTCCCGTGATCGTTCCATTGTGTCCCATTCTTTGATTCAATGGCTACAATTTCACGAGTCAAGTTCATCACAAATCTCACTAGTTTCAACCCAGTAGCACAGCCTGCCTTCCTCGTCTGACTGTACATGGAATTCGGACTCCAACTAGGCATGTGAATGACCAGAAGAGCTCATGGAGGCCTGTGGATTGCCTTGTCATTTCATCAGGTCCAATTTGTTAATTGTGGGCCTTACTTCATGTGCAACAGGCGTCCTATTCAGAAAGTATTTACTTCTGTCTGTAACTTGATGTGTTTTCTATCTAACAGCTTCACAGTTTCAGGATATACAATTAAGGCCTTTGTTCCATTTGTGGTTGATTTTTGTACAAGATGAGAGATATGGATCTACTTTCATTCTTCAACACTTAGACATTTAGTTTTTCTAGCATAAGTCATTAAAGAGGCTGTAGCTGCCTGGGTTTTCACGTGGGTCTTTAGCTGTGACTTACAGAGATGTATGTCTGTTTTTGTCCTGGTACCATGCTGGCTCTGTAACAAATTTGAGATCAGATGATTCTTCTGGCTTGCATTCTCTTTCACCTCCTCCTTTTCTATTGTTCAGAAATATTTTGGCTATTTGAGGTCTTTTGTGCTTTGAAATGAATTTCAAGATTGTTTATCTATTTCTATGATAAATAGTAGTAGACTTTCGATGAAGATTGCATCAAACATATAGGCTCCTTTTGGTAAAATAGCTGTTTTCACAATATTGATTCATCTAGGCATTGGGCATGGAAGGGGATGTCTTTCCAATTTCTAGTGTTTTTAGTTTACTTTTTATATTTTCATTGTAAAAGTCTTTTACCTCACTCATTAGGTTTATTTAAAAGTATTTAATTTTTGAGGTAATTGTGAATGTAATTATTGCTCTTGTTTCTTGCTTGGTACATTTTCCACTGGTATATAGAGAATCTAGAGAGACACTTTTTTTTTTTTAAATGTATCCAGCCACTTTGCTAAAAGTTTTTATCAGTTGTAAGAGTTTTCTGATGAAGTTTGAAAAAAAAATATTTTTATTTGTGTGTTTGTAACGCGGTTAAATAAGGATCAGGATAAACAAATAGGCCAAATAGATGATTATTCAGGGAGAAATAACTTACAACCTAGACAGGAAATTCAACCCGATCCTCTCCTGTCCGAGTCACGCCAGCAAGAGGGCTTTTCCTCACTCTCCCTCCGACCATGGTTCCACCCCCAATGGGCGTGGTCAGTGCCACAGAAGGACTATCCCACTACATGTTTGTGTTAGAGGATATATATATGTATATGTATATGTATATGTATGTATATATATATATATATGTTCAGATGCCCAAGGAGGCCAAAGGTGTTAGATTTCCCAAAAACTGGAGTTTCAAGGGCTATGAGATGCACACATGGATTCTGTGAACCAAATTCAGGTCCTTTCCAAGAGCAATTTGTACTCTTAACTACTAAAGTATTTCTCCAAGCTTTCTAGTGGAGTCTTTAAAGTTGCTTAAGTATAGAATCAAACAACTCTCAAATAAACACATTTTGATTTCTTCTTTTCTTATTCATATCCCTTTATTTGCTTCTCTTGTCTTATTTCTCTACCTATAACTTCAATTAAAAAGTGGAATATTATTCAGCTGTAAAGAAAAAATGTGGGTAAATAGATGGACATACAAAAGATTATATTGGGTGAAGTAATGCACCTCAGAAAGAAAAACCCAATATACTGTTCCATTTGACATTCCTAGCAGCAAATCCTCAGATATAAGTCTACAACATGGAGTAATCACACAAAACAGGAAATAATAAAGTGACTATGGATGGGCAGGGTCCAGGCTTGGGGGAAATAGCTGGATACAGGTGATATGAAGTGAAAAATAGAAAAATGCAGATGGGGCTTCAATTGAAGAATAGTGGGAAAGGTCAATGCAACAGGACAAATAACACCCTAGTTTGATGGGAGATGTTATTTTGTAAATATGTTTCTCATACTGTTAATAAATAAAGCACTGTTGGCCAATAAGAAAGCAAGATAGGCGGGACTAGGAGACAAGGAGGAAAGAGGAAGTAGGAAGGAGGAGTCAACATGGAGACTCTGGAGAGAGCAGGATGCCAGCCGGCTCTCCGGTAAAAGGAGACCACGTGGAAATACATAGATTAATAGAAATGGGTTAATAATTAAGACAGAGCTAACCAATAAGAAACAAGTAACTGGCCAACAGCATTATATCAAATTCAGAGTCTCAGTGTGTTATTTGGTGCTGGCATGGCAGCGGGACAAGACCAGCGGCAGGAGGAAAAACCTTACTCCTTACACTAGTTGCTTGATAAGACATTGTTTTATATTTACCAAAAATGACTCATAACACATAAGTGTATGTGTGTATCTTAAAGAAAGTTAAGCAACTTGGGTTGACAATGTTCCCTCTAAGAACTATAGACTAACAAAACTCCACTATCAGGCACAAGAAATCTCCTTTCAAAGGGTTGGTCAATGTACTCCAAATGATTCCAAAACAACATAGACATCAATGTAGCCCTTAGTGGCATCTCAGGGACTGTGGACAGGTTCCTATTATTGATGGTATCTCACATTTAAGACATACAACTCAGATGATTTAAGCTCGATCTGACTTGAAAGCCTCTTTCCTGTAGTCTATGGTTCCAGAAAATTCTATGAAAGCTATCAGGGGAGGGAAGCAATTAGCCAGTCTTATCCAGCTGTAACACCTATGAACCTTGACAATGACCAGCATGGCAAGATGCAATAATGGCACTCTCTATTGTCAGGGGCAACCAGCAGCTGTCTAATTGATCTTAAGGTCCACTCATCAGTGGGGAAGTCATGCCTGGTACTGAAATAGCCAGTTTCCCGAGTTCTATGTTTTCTTAAGCCTTTGGTTTATTGTTCTATTCCCTTGTGATTAGATAGATTATCATGAATTATTACAATTTTCCTAATATTTTTAAGACTTACTTTGCATCCTAGTATATAATCATTTTAGAGAAAGGTTCATAAGATGCTAAGAAGAATGTGCATTCTATAGTGCTTTGATAGCATGTTCTGTTATGTACCTGTTCTGTTATGTGTCTGTTAAGTACCTTTGGCCTATGATATCATTCAATCCACATGCTGGTTATTATTTATTATTATTATTCTTGTTGTTAATAATAACATTATTATTATAATTATTGCTGAGGTGACCTGCTGGTTGATGAGAGTGGCTATAGAAGTCATGTAGTACTATTATTCTGGATTTAATCTGTGATTTTTACATAATTATCTATGAAATGTTAGCAATTCTTAAAGCTGTAACAAACTAACCCTAATTAGTCAATTTTATCTTCAGTGTTAATTGCTGAGATATTTTCATGGTTTTGAACTTCAAATTTTAATCAAGTAGGGAAGGACAGCATAGGGGAGGGAGAGAAAATGGAAGATACCTAGACTCAAAAAGGATTTGCTAATAATTCATGAAAGACGCCACAGAAAGGATTTCAAATATCAACTTTGCTTATTTCACAGTTTTCCTGGAATTGATTCTAACAGCATATGGCATAGATTACTTATTGAAAAGGGTAAGGCCAGTATTTTCCTGGCATGTTGCAGTTCAACAGTATTCTATTTACAAATTATCTGCTTCTTTTTCTACTTTACTAAACTCTCTAAAATTCTGTATTTCAAGATGATTAAGCATTTTCTACTGTTTATTTCATTAGTTAATGAGTAAAAGAAATAAAAAGGAATGGAAACATGAAAGGAACATGACTGCTCCTAGGTATGGTGGAGGAGAAAGTTTATAATAGATAAGAGGGAGACATAGCAGAGGCAGGGACATCTGGGAGAGTCCAGAGTAGACATGCCCCTTGTGGCCACCATCTGTATTAGCCCCATGTTGCTACATCATTTGTGGTGAGCTGTCTTTGCAGGGCTGCTGAGTATCCCCAGGTTCGTACCTGAGAGGGGGAAATGTGAATTAAAGAAAGACTAGTTGTAGACTGTAAAAGAAAGACAGACACAGAAATAAAATCATGAGGCCAGATTCAGTTAATACTGAATTTACTGAGTTTATTTTTCACCACTCTTATATACCTTAATCAAGAATGGGAAGATGGTATTATATATATACACGGACTTTTCTTCCTCTTTTCTCCAAGGATTCAGTAACCACACCTTAGATTCTCACTACCTGGCCTTGAGGGTCTGTTGTTATTTAGAATAAGATAGCCAAGGCCAAGATCGAACACCCTACTATAGCCACACCTTTGATCTTTAGGTCTTACAACTTGCTGAGGACAGTTTTGAACTCCATACGATGGAGTACAGCCATTTGGGGCACTGACAGATCCTGAGCCATGTCATGTGGGGAAAGGGAAAAAGAAGGGAGAGGGAAGAACAGGGGAACAGATGCTGCAGCTAGGAGGCTCAAAGCTACAAAAAAGAGCAGGGTTATATAGGGAAGAGCAGCCCAGGTCCCTGGGCTGGAGAGTTCAGGAGGACCCTGCTACAGGTAGGGGTTGAGGGATGCTGGGAGAAGCTGGAGGCCAGGTCCTCTTTGACATGTTAAATAGGCACCTTCACCATTTATCTCAGGTTTGAAGCCTATTAGAAGTGGACTACTAGAAGAATTAGACTATTAGAAAAAATTGGAAGTGAACTATTTAACTTCCCAGACTTTGACAATATGTTTGTGTTAGTGGCTCATCAAGGTTTATAGTTATAAAATGTCTGCTATGAGCATGACTTTTAAAAGTTACATTATTATAATGCACAGTGAAATTTTATTTTCATTTGGAAGCATTTTAAAAGGAACATGGTATAGGTTCCAAAAAACATATTTTTTGTATTTTATTTTATTTTTAGACAGGGTAGTCCACACTGGTCTGGATTCCCCCTGTCTTAGCTCCTTGGGGCTGGGATGCCAAGCTTGCATCGCCCACTCTTTATTTAATGAAAATATACAGGTATGCTTCCTGCTAAAACCTAAATATTGCTTCCTGCTTGGAAAAAAAGATGTTGTCTTTGCTTTATTGAGAAATACTTTTCTATGAGGTTCAAGAAAAGACAGCTTCATAGAGGTAGCATGGTACCATGTCTAAAAGACAGCTTCATAGAGGCAGTATGATAATGTGTCTCATATTAACTCACTGAGTAAACCTGTTTACCTATTTTTTATATAGTCATAAGGGTGTATTTGAACCAGTCATGGCTTTGCCTCTCAGACCTAACATAGTCATTAAGGTTTTGCTTTTTAGCACTATTCTTCCCACCAAGGGAAATGCTCCCCTTCTGGCCAAGGTGGGAATGGTTCAGTAAGTGCTTGTGATCACAAAAAGTCTGGCAAGAATGGTTTCAAACAGTGTCAGCCTGGACTGTGTCTCAAGGGCAAGGAGAATCAGCTGAAGTTTCTGCAAAGTTGTTTCTAGGCATCTGTGGCATGTTAATGACTGCAGTGCGGGCATAAGGGTGGTTTATAGTCTTTTGTTCCAGGCAGGTTGGGCAGCAAGAGAGAGTTAAATTGCTACTAATTCGGTATTCAATTTGCCCCATCCCTAGGCTATTTGCTCATTTGTAGGAAAACGAACATCAGAAGTACTTATGATTTTTTAACATTTATTTTTTATTACATATGCATTGATGCTTTGCCTGCATGTCTGTGTGAGGGTGTGGGATCCCATGGAACTGGGGTTAAAGATGATTATGAGCTTCCATGTATATACTGGGAATTGAACCTGTGTACTTTGGAAGAACATTCAATGCTCTTAACCACTGAGCCATCTCTCCAGTCCCTAGTAGATACAATTTAAACTGGAAGAATTTACCATTAATATCAGTAGTGTTTTAAACAATGCTGACCAGTACTTAACTAACACTTGCTTGGTGCCCAATTGATAAGTAAGCTCTGCTCATCTATCTCATATCCACCTACCTATATATTACTTATTTACATTTATTTACCACATTTCTATTATCTACCCATTGGGCAGCCTTCTATCTATCATCACACTATTTAACATCTGTTTGTCTATTTATCTACCCATCATTCACCTATCAGCTGCCCATTGGCTCTCTTTTCAGCATTTATCTATTATCAATCAATGCTTTATCAATCATATGTGTTTATTATCTGCCTGCCATCTCTATATCACTTACCTATCTGTTATTAAATAACACATCCCATTATTTTTGTGCCATCTATCTTTTGTTTGTTCTCTTGTTATCATTTATCTGTTTACTAGTTATCGCATCAATTACCTGTCCACTGTCATTCTACTTATTATTTGTTTATTTATCATCTGTTTATTATTATAGCTACCATCTAGCTAGTTATCATCATCTGTCACTTTCCTATTTATCATATACCTGTCATTATCTACTTATCTGTCTATCATTTATCTATCTTAATCTAAGATCTTTACAAATAGTTATTTATTAATTCTCTCAATTACTTCACTTGGGTGTAGCTTTATATTGATACTGAAATGGATGTAAAAACCAGGTGAGGAAAGAAGCCTTTGCTATGATATTCTGGCTGTGAGTTACTCAGGCATTATGAGTTTCTACAGGTGGATTTGCCAGGAGGAGATGGGACTTGTGAGATACTGCACATGGTGATAGTAGTCATCACTGGAAACAGAAGGCCAGGACGGGGCCTCTGAAAACTGGATAGTTTAATAGATCTATACAGTCAATTGGCTGTGTCTGCTTCACCAGATAACACAGAGGAAAGGAGGAGCTGGAAGTCAGAATATATACTCAAACATGAAGTTAGAAAGACAAACTCCAGAAGAGATGCTCTCCTCCTCAAGCTGTTGCTTTTCAATTAGGCCAAGACACAGGCATAAGACTGCCTTGTGGATGGTAGATCTCTAGCCTCAGTGAAAACACAGCTTTGCTTTGAGGTGAAAGACAGAGGTCAAAGGAGCAGACTGTAATACAAAGTGAGGCTATTTGGGGAGATAAAGAAGAAGCCGAGATGCTGGGTCCTCCAGATACCCTGGAATTCCTGCTCCCAGGTAATTTCTTCTCCAGCTGGTGTGTAAATGCCTTCTGAAGAGTATATCCAGATAACCCTTAATCTCACATGCAAAAGCTCTTAGTGCATATATCTAGGAAATTTGTTTAGAGAAGGGTGCTAATTCTCCTCAGCTACAAGCCTGAGCCAACCCTAATTACTTTCAGGCCCATTGTGAGAAACATTACAACAGAGCTCAGACAGAAGAATACAAGGTTCATTTTGAAGAAGATTATCTTCTACAAGGATGATAGAGTCTCACCAGTTTGATGTGTCAGAAGATGGAGAGAATTATGGGGTGTGCTGGCTAGTCTTTGTCAGCTTGACACACACTAGAGTTATCTGAAAGAAAAAAGTCTCAATTGAAAAAATGCTTCCATAATACATGACTATAAAACATTTTCTTAACTACTGATTAATGAGAAAGGGCTTAGCCTAATGCAGGTGGTGCCACCCCTGGGCTGGTGGTCTTGTGTGCTATAAGAAAGCAGGCTGAGCAAGTCATAGGAAGCAAGTCAGTAAGCAGCATCCCTCTATGGCTTCTATATCAGCTCCTGTCTCCAGGATCCTGTCCTGTTCCATAGAAGGAAGGAACAGGTCTTCCTTCTATGATGAATAGTGCTAAAGTGTCAGCTGAATGAACCATTTCCACCACACATTTCTTTGGTCATGTGTAACGTGTACGGTTTTTTCTGCCCGCTGCCGCTGGTCTTGTCCCGCTGCCACGCCACCAGCCCCAAATAATACACAGAGACTCTGTATTTGATACAATGCTGTTGGCCAGGTACTAGTTTCTTATTGGCTAGCTCTATCTTAAGTAGTAATCCATTTCTGCTGATCTATGTATTTCTCTTACCGGGGAGGCGGCTGGCATCCAGCTCTCTCCTGACTCTCCATCTTGACTCCCTCACTACTTCCTATTTCCTCCTTGTCTCCTAGTCCCTCCTATCTTCCTTTCCTATTGGCCAACAGTGCTTTATTATTAACCAGTATGAGAAACATATACAGAATGGCATCTCCCATCAGTCATGGAATTTCATCACAGCAACAATAGCCTCAACTAAGACATGAGGTGTATTCTAATAGTGTGGTACCAGTAAAAATGAAATAGAAGGATGAGTTGGGCTGTTAGTACTCACATAGGAGCATGTGCTCAAGATACACAATTTATAGTATTGGCATTAGTGTATTGGGCTGTCTTGTGATGCCTAGACTCATGTGACTTAGACTCAGGGCTTAACGTACTAGAACTTCCAGACCCAACTTCCTAGGAAATAGGAGGTTTGTGCTGGACTTGTTAGGAACATCATTACTTCCTTCTTCTATCTGTCCCCTGCTTTCTGAAGGTCTGGAAGATAAAGGCCTCCTCTTCAAACTGCAAGATTGACAAGGTACCCTACCTAGAGTGAGTTTTGATGATTTGTATATTTCAAGAAAACACATTTTCTTGCCCACTCATCTAACATGGTGGAATTATTATTATGAACAACCTGCCATGGAGTCACAGGACCTCTTTGAAAACTGGATAGACTAATAAGGACTGTATAGTCGGTTGGCTGTGTCTACTTCACTGGACAACATACACTGGAAAGATTTAGTATCGATAAGATACAAGCTTTAGAAAGACCTACTAATAAAAAAGAAGAAAAATACTCAGACACAGGCAGAGAAATTTAGAACAAAATTCACCACAGCATTAGAGCATTACATTATGTAACTATAGAGGAGCTGCCCAAGATTATTAGAAAGCCAACTTTAATTTATCCAGTTATCTGATATCTGGATCTGATATCTGGTTTCATCTGATAATATGTATCCCAAAGGCTATGCAGAAGTTAACAGCAGAAGATCCTGTAAAAATGTTAGATTTGAAAATATTTAAGAAAGCAGTCATTTCATATGGTATGCATTCACCCTTTGTGAAGCAGATATTAAATTCATGGGAAACTGGGAAGAGCATTATTCTACAAGACTGGAAAGATTTAGTTAGTTACAGCGATATTGGAAGCTAGTCCTCAGATACAATGGAAAGCATGGTGGAGAGAGGAAGCTGGGGTCATAGAACAATGAAGTAGAGCTAAAGGTATTGAAATATCCAAGGGTCAGCTCCTCAATAAGGGTGAATATGATGATTTACAAAGGCAGTTTAGATTTGATGATCTATGGTGCAATGTCATATACCAGCTTTGAATGCTTGAGACAGGGTTGAAGAATCAGAAAATAGAACTGAGTCATTTACTAAAATTATACAAGGCCCAAAAGAAACCTTCATTGTTTTTCCCCCCCCAAAGATTGACATCCAGTGTAAATAGAATGGTATAATGATATCAGATCAAAAAGTTAGACACATATTGACTCTTTGATTTTTAAAAATGCTAATGCAGAATACAAAAGGGCAAGGTAAAGTTAAGATCAGCACCAATAGATAAATGGATTAGAAATACAGCTGACATTGGATCTCACACGTATGCTGTTGCTTCAATAGGAGAAGTAATTTTTAAAAATTTTAAGAAAAAAATAAAAATGTCAGATGTTTTAATTGTGGTAAAGAAGGGCATTTTAAAGGGGGTGGTAGGCAAGATGTTCCTAGAAGCTATACTTTTCTAAAGATAATCCAAACACATGGCCCCAGCCTTCTGGAGTATGTGAAAGGTATGTCAAAGGCTGACATTGGACTAATGAATGCAGATCAACAAGAAACAGGCAAGGCAGCAATTTGCTATTGGGTAATGCTTTAGGGGGCCTCTTTCAGGCCCCAATATGAAATTTGGTTGAATAATTCCCTGTCAGCATTGGGAAATAAAAGACTTCATATCTATTGTTAAAAATCACAATGCTCTCTCTTGATGTTACCAAAGACAAAACTTCTATAGCTACAACAATAAGTATGGAAGAGACTGGAACACAAATATTTTGGTAAACTGCTATAAATGATCAGAGACCAAAGCTGGAAATACATACAAATGGCACTGAAATTGGGGATTTAGTAGACACAGGTGAAGATATAACAATAATTTCACCAAAGTCTTGGCATTCAGATTGACCTCTTCAGGAGTTACATGTTCACCTTCTTGGGATTAGAACTTTATCTCAGATAAAACATAGGACAAGATGGGTCAAGAAGGGCCAGAAGGACAAATATCAGTGAATTTATGGGGATGTGTTTTGTTGCAGCAATGGAAAACACAGATTAACATTCCTCAAATCTCAGAGACAAACCATAAAATAAAAAAAAAAAATGCTTCAGAAAGAAATACTAAAAGGTATTATCAAGAATGGTCACAGACTGTTCAGCTTTTACATAACCAGGGCACAACAGCTCATGGTCTATCCAGTGTACCAACAGTCCTACCTTTAAAATTGTTATCTGACAAACTTATTGTGGAACAACGGCCTTTGGCATCAGAAAATTTACAGGCCTTAGAACAGCTGGCACAACAGCAGCTAAATGCTCAACACATTAATGAATCAACCAGTCATTGGAATTCTCCTATATTTGTTATTAAAAAGAAATGTGGAAAGTGGAGAATGGTAACAGATTTAAGAGCTAGAAATAAAGTGATTCAGCCAGTGGGCTCCTTGTAGACTGCAATTCCGTTGCTTTCTCCATTACATAAAGGATGTTCTCTTATAGTTATTGATTCAAAAGACTGCTTTTTCATTATATCTTTACAAAAATATGATAGAGAAAAAGTTGCCCTCACAGTGCCTACTTAAAATAATTTTCAACCTGTTATAAAATATCAGTGGAAAATTCTTCCATGGGGGATGTTAAACAGCTTTACCTTGTGTCAATATTTTGTGCAATTGAAAAATCGTAAATAGTTTCCAAAATCTATAATTTACCATTATATGGATGATATTTTTCTAGTTCATTCAGAGACAAAAACTTAGAGAAATGTTTGAAAAAAATTAAGAATAGTTTGCCTTTTGGGGGATTACAAATTACTCCTGGAAAAGAAAAGAGGGGGGATCCTGTTAATTACGTAGGGTATAAGATAGGTTTATAAAAAGTTAAACCAGAGAAAGTACAAATCAGGAGAAGTTAATTGCCAACTCTTTTATTATTTTTTTATTTAAATTAAAAACAATCTTATTTTACATACCAGTCCCAGTTCCCTCTCCGTTCTGTCCTCCATTCCCCCAACCATCTCCCCCATCCCCCCACCATCCACTCCTCAGAGAGGATAAGGCCTCTCATGGGGGAGTCATCAATGCCTTTCACATCATTTGGGGCAGGACCTAGTCCCTCCCCTGAGTATCTAGGCTGAGAGACTATCCCTCCATAGGGGATGAGCTCCAAAATCCTGTTCATGCACTAGGGATAGATATGGGTTCCACTGCCAGTGGCCCTATAACCTGCCCAAGTTCCCCAACTCACACCCATGTTCAGGCACCAAAGCCCCAATTATGAACTCTTAATGATTTTCAAAAATTGCTGGGAGATATTAACTGGCTATACTCCACAATTGGACTAACAACTTAAGAGCTAAGTAATTTATTTCAAAACTTACAAGGTGATAAGGACTTAAATAGTCCAAGAAAATTATTAGCTTAGACTAAGAGTGAATCTGTTTTGATAGAAAAGAAACTACAGGATGCACATGTGGATTGTTCAGATCCAGAGCTTGATTGTATCCTGGTTATTTTGCCTTCTATACATTCTCCTACAGGAATTCTTATACAGAAAGATGGTATTATTTTAGAATGGATATTTTTATAACATGAACAGAGTAAAAAAATTCTGAATTGATTCTGAAAAGAATATCAAGAGTTCCTCAATTAGCAGAAACAGACCCAGCAGAAATTATAGTACCTTTTACTAATGCTGGTATTGCCTCATTATGGGCAGAAAATGAACAATGACAAAGAGCCTGCAGTAATTTCTTGGGAGAGGTTAGCAAAAATTTCCCCAAAGCAAGAGACTTCAGTGTATAAAAAGAACTAATTGGAGTCTTCCTTACATTGTTCAAGAAATACTAATTCTAGAGCCCCTACATTCTATGCTGATGCAAATAAACCAGAAAAGGCAGGTTATAAGTCAGAACTTCTAAGTAAAATGGCTTAGAGCCCTAATAATTCCTTTAAAAAGTCAGAGTTATATGCTATTCTTGTGGCATTAGATTCCCAGAGCTTTTTAATATAGTTGTTGACTCTCAATATGCAGAAAGAGTTGTTTTACATAATGAAACTGCTAAAGTTATTCCGGATGATTCAGAATGAACTGTTATTTATTCAATTACAAGAAATAAGCAAAAAATTGAAATCATCCCTTATATATGACACATATCAAATCCCATGTACCAGGCCCTTTAGAAAAAGGTAATGAAATTGATCAGCTGTTAATAGTAAATGTGATAGAAACCTCAGAATTTCATAAGAAACACCATGTTAATAGCAAGTACTTAAAGAAAGATTTTTTTTCCATCACTTGGCAACAAGCCAAGTATTTTTATAAAAACAATGTCCTTCTTGTTTGTATAGCCACAATCCACTACCTGTGTTAAGTAGTCCAAAGGGTACTCAAAGGAATGAAATTTGGCAAATGGGTGTGTTTAATTTTGCAGAGTTTAGAAAATTAAAGTATGTGCACCAAACTATAGATACGTATTCAAGATTTCAATGGGCAACTGCTTTGAATTCTGAAAAAGCTGATTCTGTAATCACACATTTATTAGAAGTTATGGCAATTATGGGAATAACTGTACAAAGTAAAATCAATAATGCTCCAGCATATGTCTCTAGTAATATGAAACGCTTCTTTGCATATAACAGCATAAAGCATATTACAGGTATACTACACAATCCTACAGGATAAACAGTTATAAAAAGATCTAATTGCACTTTGAAAGATAGGCTTAATAAATAGAAATGGGTAATAAAGACCTATAGTGATAGATTACACAATGCTTTATTGACTTAAAATTTTTAAAATGATAACAGAAAAGAAACACAGCTATAGAGAGACATTAGACAGTAATAAAATACACTGAATGAAGACAGCCTATATACTTTCAGGATGTGTTGACCTCAGGATGAAAACCAGGTTATATGTTATGTTGGGGAAGAGGTTTTGCTTTTGTTTCCACATGAGAAGAAAAACTATGGACACCATCAAAACTGATAAAGTTAGATTCTAGTAGGAGACACCTCTTGATTAGGAGTGTGGCCACTCAACTTGCCAGCAAGGTAAACTCCCCAAAGTTAAGGTTGGGACAAGGTTTTATTTTTGTATTTCTAGGAGATTAAAAGCATCCACCTAAGGAATCTGAAGACCACTGAACAAATGAGACATCTAAGAAAAAGGATAAAGCTTCCAGAGAAAATATCCCAAGAAAAAGATTAGATTGACCAAATGGTATAGCACATATCCAATAGGATAAACTTTCATAAATCATCCTACATGCTTGTCCAATGTTCTCTACAGACATATAAATCAAATGGTTTTTTGTAATCTTAATTCAATTAAAAATTAAAACTTGCTTTGTAATCAGAGCATGGCTTTTTCTCATTCTCTAAACCCAAGCATGCTTGTCAAAAATTAAAACCAAAATCTCTGTCTAATGTTATAAGAGCCACCTGGTATGGGACAGAAGAAAAACTAAAATTAAGGACTATTCTATTGCCATTAATTTCATAGTCCTTTGGTTTTATTTTGACTCTTTGAAACTTTTCTTAAGGCATAAATATCTCAAAGTTTATAAGATTAATACACACACACATATGTACATATATATGGGTGTATATATTTAAACTTTCTGTTGTGATATTAATGTTCATAAGGGTATTGCATGGGAAATAAGATTCTTGGACACAATATAGGCTGATGGATGTTTATTTGGGGAGAAATCACACCAGAAACAGATGACCACCACAGGTTTCCACTCTAAGGATGCCCCCGATGCTCTCTGTCTCTGACCAGGAAGTAAGAGAGTGACCTGGGGTCCAGGACCCCAGAGACCTAGCCCAAACAGGTCACATCTGTACCCGTCCCTATGCCTCAATGGGTGTGGTCAGTGCAACATGAATGGGCAGGATAGACATTTCACTACAATAGGGTACTAACTAATTCTGGAATTAAGCTTCATCTAGCTTCCTGTATATGATTTTGGGCTTGGGTCTGAAGCAGATAATTAGGAACTAAGTTTGTACGTCCCATATTTATTTAATAGATTGTGGTCCTCTAACCACTTGGAGATCTTCTACATATGGTCTAAAATGTTTAAGTTTTCTGCAGTGAACAATCCTAACAGCAACCTTTGAAGTCTCCAAAAGGATGTTGGGGCTCTAGAATGATGAATCCATCTGGATTGTGGTAAAGCCAGTACACTGACAAACACCACCCAAAGATCAGCTTTGGCCTACAAACTGCTTAGGACAACTTCAAAGTTATTATGTAAGATGGTCCCGGCTTACAGTCTCCTCCAGTAAGGACTTCAGATAAGTCTTTCAATGTCCTATCACACTGAGACTGGACAACAGCTAATTCTCCCAGAACTTGATCTTTATCTCAATTATTTCATGGTCTCCAGAAATGTTATAGCCCCCAGACAACAAGGAGTAATTTTAAGAATGCAATGCCCACATACCCAAGAGGTAGGGTGGGTGATTTTTGGTTGCTTAGTGGATGTTTGATGTTTGATATCATTTAAGAGTTTCTTTCTTTTTTTTTTCTTTTTTTTTCTTTTTCTTTTCTTTTTTTTTTTCTTACAAGTTGTTATTGGCCATGGTCAGGGAAGAAACTAAGCAAAGGAAATTAGAATCTCATTCTGAAAAGAAAAGGGGGAGATAAAGAAATAATAGTATAAAAGGGTAGACTATTGAATCTACTTTTAAACAAAAAGACAATTACTAGTCTCAAATATTTTATATTGGTATGGATTTTTGTAAAGTGATACAAATCTAAGGTTATTTTGTTATACTCTATTAAATATTTCTACTCTTGTTTAAGGTATCATACCTATGCAACTCATTTAAAAATGAGATGTAAAGTTCTAGTTCTTGAAGGCTATTTAGGATAATAAAGAAATATATAGGTTAGGAGCTAGTCATCTATAACAATCAGACTAATAGTCATGTTAGGTATGTTTTCAAGGTCAATAAAGACATATTTTAAATAGACAGATGGTTTTCAACCTCTTAAGAAACCTGCAGAATAATGAATTTTAATGTTTTAATAATATAAAGCATTTCATGACTATGAGACATGTCTGCTCCTAGCAGCACCAAAGTACTTCAGAGAAGATGATGGACATTGAAGAACCTCCGTATGGAGTTTGCTTTCATTTGTGATAAAGCTAACCATTTGGGCAAGAAACTGCCCTTGCCTTGACTGCTGACAGTATGTTGTCCAAATTGAATAAACAGGACACAAAAGAAGAAAACTGCCAAACTTTGCCAAAACAAGGTAGGATGATCCTTCAAAATCCCTGCTTCAATCAAAAGTCTGCCAGATATTCTAGACCTGTAGGTTGAAAATGGATGCCCCAACAGTGCAGAAAAATCTTGGGGGTGACTGTCTAGGGAGCCAGATTTCTCTGTCATTTCTTAGTTGTGGAAGTTGCTTGCTCTGAACTTCCTATTTAATCAGCTAATATTATATCCTTCTCAGGTCTCTGATGGGGTTGAAGATTAGATAGTTTAAGTTACAGTTTTCCTTAGTTAGAACAGAAAGCAAATTAGGTACAAAACTTTGGACTCACCATGATAGGATTAATAATAGAATATTTTCTCTGAATTTGCCAAATACTAAGGGACTGGTCATTGGGATGCATTTCTCACTTGATAACTGTTCTTATTGTATACAGTTTTACTATGTTAGAATTAAAACCTTTCCTTTTTCTTTAGACAAAGGAGAGGGGATTTTGTGGGAGTGTTGTTCATATATATGGTCATTCCACTGTGCCAATAAAGCCACCTTGAATCAAAGGACAGATTGGCTGGCCAGGATCAGTCATAGAGTTGCTGGATCACTGATTAGGTCTGCTACAGAGGGACAGGAAGAGAGAAGAGGTGTTCTGGGCGGGGGGGAGAGGATTTTCAGGGCTGGTGGATCAGGAAAAGTGTGGAGAGAGGATCAGCCAGTTGACTCCATGCTGTTCCTTGGGTTTATCAGGTCTTTATCTCAATTTCTGACTCCCAAGTTTTTATTATAGTGGAGCAATTTAGGAAATCATTTCAGATGTGTTATTTTGTACTCCAGTCTGACACATTTTGTTATATGATAATGTGAGTTTAGCTCCCTTCAAAGCTAGTTCTTTGCTAGTGGCTTACAGTCTGCTGTTTTGGATTATCTCTGTCTCCAGTTTCTGCTATTAATGTAAGTCAGTACAAGCTGCATGACTAACCAAGTTGGTTGTGAGGAATTGGCCATTAAAATAGTGAAACATAAAAGAAAGATTAAACTCAATCTCCATCTACCCTACCCTTTTCACTGTGCATAAACCAAAGCCAGCCGTTTATCCCAAATGTTCAAGCTATAAGGTTCTTGGTTCTGGGATTACATATGTTTGGAAAATGCTGGCTAAAGAAAGTCATTTAACCCAGAATCTCTCTGAGGCAATATCCAAGTAATTCACCACTCAGCTCAACTTATTCAGGATAAAACATTTTTTATTTTATTTTTCCTAGAGCTTAGTATTCCTCCTTATGTATTCCAGGGAAAGAAGTGAGGGAAAGACATTTTTGAAGTGGTAGAATGCCAGCCCAGCATGTATGATCTGTGGGCTCCATCTTGAGCATAGTAAGATAGAAGGAACTAGCATAGAATGAATTGGAAAATTCTTGCCTGTTTATATTGTCAAAGATGCCCAAGGATGCTCTGAAAATTGGGCTGCCGTTGAAGCTGGGCTCTCATCTGTTGAGTAAATGAGACACGTAACTCATAAAGCCATTCAGCTCTTTAGGCAAAGGCAGGAATACAGTAGAATTGTTTTGGAGTAAAGTGAAGGAAATCTGCCAAGCTCTGAAATCCCACAAGAAGGAAACAGGTATCTAGACAGTAATGCTGACAAGACTTCTGCTAAGAGACCAAACAGCCCAAAGTTAGTCACAACTGAATCACATAGTTCTGTTCTTTGGCTGTGACACTTGGTTATAATTGCTCTGCTGAATTTGAACTAGCTTCATATGGTGGGGTATTTGAAGACCTTGAAAGAATTCATTCATCAGACCATAGTAGAAAAGAAATGCATTTATTGAGTACACTACAAGAACACAGCAGAGAGGGGTACTGGAGGATAGGTAGTGGCAGTTTTTACTTAGGATCTATCATTCTTTTAGTTAGGATAATCCAGCATGCAGTTCCAGCAATACAAATGAAGGTTGTCCTCACCAGTCACCAGTTTGATTCTTTAAGGTGTCCATGTTAACAGATGTGCAGCCCTGTGGTACCCAGTGGCAGTTAATTGTGATTGGCTATAGTCATGTCATGTCATTCTACCACTTGCATTTTGGCTGATTTGGGCTTTCTAGAAGGCTGTATGAGACAGGAGAGGATCAAGTTAGGGAAACCAATTTAGATGAGACTAATTAGTGTGTACCAATTTATCTGGTGATGACCTGGATGTCCACCACAGTTAGATGGATATGAAGTTAAGGATACATTCAGAAGTTCCAGTAGTGTCATTCTAGCCTGGGCATGCATACAACAAACTGAATGGATGAAGATTTCCTGCAGTAATAATAATGATGTATCAAACAGTTGGCCTTGTATTTACTTAGAGTTAGGCAAACATAAAACATCTTAAAAGGATTTTAATGGTAGTCAGAAAATGAGTTGCCTGGTAGGGCACAGGGAAGTGGGCACGTAAGTGTAATCAGATGATTTCCCACTAGGAAAATTACAAAAGAACAAGCAGGGGCTGTAGACCCTGGGTTTATGGATTCACTGATCTGAGATTGGTCTTTGAGGCCCCCTTTCAAGAGAAAGTACAAGTCTCTAGTTGGGTTTCTTGTATTTTCATGTTGAAGCCTTTTGGAAAATAGTTTTATCATGGGCAGGTGAACCCAGTTGGTAAATCCCCATAATTTGATAGCCACTGTGATATTTAATAAGACCCAGTAGAGTCCCTTTTTAAAATGGTTAAAGCCAGTATGTCTATAGGAGCACTAGGTCCCTTCCTTATAAAGGATCAAGTCTGAACACTGAAGCCATACCCTAAGGCCATTACCTCAAGTCTATTGGTGGAACAAGATGCCACCACAGATGTAAATATGTAAAATATTTACATAAAGCTTGACAAAACACCTTCAAATAAATCATTGATTCTCTTATGACTCAGTTTCTTGAGTTAAAAACCAGATATACCTAGCAGAAAACAAGACATCATCTTGATAAAGCAAATCTATTTTAAATTCAATTTTTATAACTATCACCATAAATAAATCAATAACTTGGTATTTTAATGAAAATCCAAGAAGCTATATTCTCTACACAAAAAAAACATGGATATTACCTTAACTAGCAGTAATAACTTGGGAAATTGTTAAATCATAGAGACATTTTAATTATTTTTTAACCAGTAAACTTACATGATTAATTTACTATGTTTGTTTAAGTCTTGTGAATTAAATGTTTTTGAACTAAGTTCACATGCATACTCACAAGCCAATTTGAACCTTTTGGGGGGTAATTTCCTTCATGTAAACATGCAATGTAACATGTATCTAAAGGTGGCTTATAGAAACACATGTACTACTAAACCAAGACAATGTTATGTTATGTTAAAACTCAGTCATAAAACAAAGCAAAACACACTAGTCCTTTTAAAAATGCATGTGAATCAAAATCTATACTGGAATGACATAAATTAAGATCACTTGTCTATCTGGTTAAATTATGAAACTTTTGGATGTTGTAAGCAAACATCATTGCTGTGTAAATTATAAAATAGTTCTCTTTTGTGGAGTATACTCTTTGCACCCTTGGTAGAAAATTCGTGCCTCATACTGCTTTGAAAGATTCCTTCCTTCCTTTCTTCTTTCCTTCCTTTCTCCTTTCCTTCCTTTCTTCTTTCCTTCCTTCCTTCCTTCCTTTCTCTCTCTCTCTTTCTTTCTTTCTTTCTTCCTTTGCTTTATTTATTTATTTATTTATTTATTTATTTATTTATTTATTTATTTATTTGTAGAGTCCCATGAGCTCAGGTTGGTCTTCAACTCCTTACATATCTGAAGTCCAGTTCTGGGTCGTCCTGCTTCTACCCTCCAAGAGCTGGGATTACAAGCATATGCCGGGAGGCATGAAAATGTACACTTTAAAGATACAGAGCTGAGCCTAAGCATTGGGAAGGGCAAGTCTAGGACAAAGAGATCAAGGGTAAAGCTTGTGAGTAGACTTAGAAGTAAGTGTGTTAGTGCTGCAGGAGCTGAGCTGTAGGGGTCTATTTCACACATATTGTAAATGCACGCAGTGGGTGGGCACAGTATGATTACCCCTCCATTTTGGTTCAACACTGAGGAGTCCAGAGACCACATCAGGTATTTCTAGAAGTAAAGTGACACATTCTTGCCCTGCTGGCCCTATGGGCTCCCTCACCGGTAGACAGCAGAGGAGCTTATGGACTACCTGTCGTTCTTTTACTCATCATGCCTGCTTTTCTCAGGAAACAGCAACAGGTTAACATGAGCCCTAACAGGAGGCTTTTCTGTATCCTTCCATCCCCAATTTTTTTTTTTTTCCTGTGATCATCTTTGCCTATAAGCAGTAACAAGCTCTCTGGTTTCTTGACCCAGTGCCCCCTCCCCACTATTAAAATTGTGCTATTGTGGAGTCACTTGGTTCCTCGTCCTTTTTTTTTTTTTTTTTTCTGACTTTACACAGGCCAATGTTAAAACAGTTTCCTCCCCAGATTCATGCATGCTGGAATCTTGTAAGAAGAGCCTCTTTGGAAATAGGGTATCTGCTGGTGTAGTAATGTCAGATTAGAGCAGCTCAACCTGGCTGGTGTGCCCCATGAAAGGATAGAGGCACAGGGAGGAGCTACTCATGTGATAACAAAGGCAGAGTTGGAGCTAATGAATTTATTGCCAGGAAAGAACAAACACTGTTGGCAAGCAATAGCAGGAAGACAATGAAGAGCAGTATTCTTCCAATAGGGAACAAGACCAGGCAGAAACCCTGATTTTGGATTTCTAGCTTCCAGAACAGGGTGGGCAACACAGTGATTCAGTGCTTGTGTCTCAGATGTGTGTTGGCTAAACCCAAAGTGAAATTCTAAGAGTAAGAAAACCAGGCGTTAAGAGATAGCTGTGTGCTATGTGACTTCCTTCTTAAGTGTGTAAACTTAGGGCACACAGATAGCTATGACATCTGTTCTGAATAGGACCATACTTGATATTTTGATAGTCACCTGTAGTCTCAAATTCAAAAGGAAGCATCAGTTCCTGGTTGGACGTTTAAGCTTGTATGTACTCTTAGTCTCCCATTGTTTCAGACAAGGCTTCCCTGTGAGGTCGCCACAGCGCCCTGGCTGTCCACAGAGGCTGTCTGAAGTCTCAGCTCAGAGTGTGTTTACCCTTGGCAAAAAGAAACTTCCTGTTTCAGAGGAAAAAAAAAAAAGATTTAAGAAGGATTGTAAATGGACTCCCGAGACTCCTTGAATGGCAAATAGCTTTTTAAAAGACAACACTTTAATGGGCCATGAGTAACTGAGGCAAAACAAAAGTATTGAATATCCTTTTAAAGGTATATGAGTTTAAAGAGCAAGAAGGGAATAGATTTGGCAAAGTTCCCCCTGGATTTTATAGAAGTCAAGATGCTTGGAAATTTTCTACCTACACGCCCACACACAACTGCAAAAATTTTATAAATTTTATAAATGACCTGAGGAGACAACAAAAATGATACAGTGCAAATCCAAACAGCATGCAGCTTCTGCATGCCTGCCCGATGGAAACATTTATCTCTTTTATAAGCTGCTCTCTGTGGATGGGGGATGCAGAACCAAGGCAGACAGGCAGGGAGAGAAGACCAGGGAATGAGAACAGATTTTCAGGCTATCATGGCTGCTTTAAACGCATGTTCCTATAGAGCTGAAACATGCATGGTATGGTGGAAACAGTGGAAACTGTTAACATTTGGGAGAATAGTGGGCGAAGGATCTTCATGTTCCCTGTGAGTTTTATGGCACCAAATTAGCAAGTTCATTTTACAGAAAAGTAAACAATGCTTAGTACAAAATTGACCAAGTGTTTAACCCAACTCTTCTGCAGCATTAATGGTCTGATGGTGATGAAACAAACAAGAGCTTTATGTTTATGTTTGTCAAACGGAAATCTCTTCCACTCTTCAGGTCTGTAGCTCGTGACAAAGCTAGTACCTGCCTGGACTTCACCTTACAGAATTCTCAGCAATTTGAGAAGTAAATTACTGCACTACTGTAGAATAGAAGGCAAAAACCAGACACAGTTCTAGCAAATCCCCAACCTCTCCTAAGTACCTACTATATACCAGATACCTCATGAAGTGGAGGCATTCATGTGATTCAGAGTCCCAGGGTAGTGTGGAAGAGGGACATTGATGCTTGAATTTGGTGATGGCTGATTTCAGAGTCTGCTTCACTAGAGGCCACAGAGGCTCAGCTCTTTGGTCAAGTCATCCTCAGATGTTCTTCTGTGGATGTTTGTGGATGAGATTAGCATTTAATTTGGTAGAAGGGATCCAGCAGATTTTCCTCCCCAAGGTGGGTGGGCATTATCACCTTTCTAGAGGACCTGGGCACACTCTGACCAGAACAGCAAATTAGCTCTCCAGGACATCTAGCTTGCCCATAGCAGGGAGGCATTTGCAGCTTCTATAATAACAAGAGACAGTTCCTTACAGTTAATCCTACCCCACTTCTTCCCCTCATCCCCCTGTTCTGTTAGTTTTGCTTCTCTACAGAGTCCTGCGTTTAGTTTCCCAAAGAAGCAGGCATCCAGTGAGAGGTTTGAAGACAGCAAACTTAACAGGGTAGATTCTAGAAGGCAAAGGGGGAGAGGGAAAGGAGTGAGTCAGAGAAAGAAAAGGGAGGTGACTAACACTGGCCTCCACTGAAGGCTCTGAGAAGTTCTGGAGGTAGTATAGCATATAGTTGGTGTGTATGCTCGAGGATGAGGATGAGGGACATGGGTGATCATCCCATTAGAGCCCATAACTTGGTATGGGCTGCTTCTGGGCACATTAATCCTCTAGCCCTTTGGATTTTCATAAGAGTTCCCTTCCTCACTTCCTCCCTCCGTATCCCCTCCCCTCTCAGTTGATGTGGAATCAGGCTTGGAGGAAAGTGTCCTGTGAAGATTGCATTACTTTGGGAAGATTATAAATCTACGCAGATACGACTTGAGCTTCTAGAGTCTACTTTATATGATGGAAGAGCAGACAATTCTTTTGGATCTTTGTTGACATTGCTACACCTGTATTCTATGATCAGATGAGGAATAATTAATCTGCCTATGGTATTCAAACTTGAAGTTGGAAAGACACAGGCCTGTGTGTGTCACATGGGGGAATCCCATGATTGGAGGTCTTTTGTTATGGTGAAAATATTCATGATTTTTCTTAATCTTCATACTAGGGTTCTTTAAGATGTTGGTATTTACAAATGGAGGCAAGAGTTCCGGAGAGAACAGGGGAGGAGCATAGTAAGTGATCATATGATTGTGGTGTAAGGAATGGGCTTCACAGTCTGGGGTCAATGTAGCATAAGGCAAGGGAAAACCACTTGAAACAAATTCCCATGAAAATACAGAAGATATTTAGACTAGATATAACCTTGAGTTAGTATAACCCATGGTGTTTGTATTCCTATTTGAATGGTAATTTCAATATCTGGCTATGAAAAGATGTGTGATTTAGAAAAAAAATGAAATGGAGTACCTCAGTAGGTTTACAGAAGAAATCATATTAAATGGAATATGCTGATATTTGGACATTTCATATATTGACATAGAGTCCATTTACAGTCTAATTTGCTGAAACTTGTATAAATTTAGACTTATACAATACAGCCAGTCAGAAATTAAATTCTAATATAAATTTAATCTGGGTGATGTTGTGATGTTTTCTGTTTACTTTGAATTTATAGCTTAAGGGAAATGGGGGTTGATGTCCTGGAGAATTGTTTTGGCCTGAATAAACAGTATCCTCTATCTGCCTCCTGAAGAGAATCTAAAGAAAGTTCCAGGCTGTCTAACAGCAGGGGCTGCCCGTAGGTATCTCAAAAGACCAGGGGCTGTGCTCTGGAGAGGAATCCATGTCTGTCTGTCTGGTAGGCACACTTTTTCTACAGTTCAGGGGAAGTTAATACAAGGTCAACTCTGTTCCAACAAGGGCTAAGCCACTCAGAGGCCTGTGCCTACCACAATCAGACCGTCTTAAGGCTGGGGAAACTGGCAAGGTGCCTGACAGCAAGACAAGCACTCAGTAGCAGGGCAGGTATCCAGCAGCAAGGTAAGCCCTGGGCATCAGGGTAGGTCCTGAGCATTACGGTAAGCACTGGCTTCAGGGTAGGCACTGGGCATTAAGTAAGACACTGGGCATCAGGAAAGGCACTGGGAATCAGGGCAAGCACCCAGCGGTCCAGTCCACCTGTTTGTTTGAGGTTTTGTTGTTGTTTCTTTGTTTTTTTATGTGAACTTACTCTTATCCACCTTTCCCTGGATAAAAGTTGGACCTTAATGTGTTCATATTCTGTTGAGCAGCGATCTTGTAACTCATATGTAATTCATTAGTATGTACAATGCTACCTGAGCCAAAATAATATATATGCCATCTGAAAAGTCTGGAAATGGGGAATAAACTTATTTCAAATAGTTTACTAGCTAATTTTTCAAGTAATATACTTATTATGCCTTTATCCAACCTACAGATGCTTTTCTAGGCAAAGTAAGTACACTGTACATCCAGCATCTTCAGATGCTCTGTGATGCACTCATTGCAAGTTTGGTTCAGATTAAAAATAAGATCCTGGTTTAAATTCAAATACATTACATCTGAATGTTGAACAATGTACTGAATGTTTTGTTTGGCCATGCACATAAGCTGCCACTTAAAAGTGAGATTTCATTCATTTGAAGAGTTTTTTTTTTTGTTTTTTTTTTTTTTTTTTTTTTTTTTTTTTTTTTTTTTTGTACATCTTGAAACCGATATGTGCATCAGCAAGTTTATTTCACATTCTTTGTATGGATTAGAAAAGAACAAGTGTTTCAACATTTATTTTCAGGTGCCTACTTACAATATATTCTGGAGTGAAATCCATAAAGATTGAGGTTTTGGCTTGATCCACATTTACTTTCTGTGAAAAAAATGTTTTAAAAGGAGAAAAATAATAAATTTGAGGTAGGAAATAGGGAAAAGTGTATAATATTCTCCATCAACAAGAAGTCTTTGCAATATCCCCAGAAGCTAGCAAGCTCCATGTGCTCCATAAACCCTCTTTACAGGGGAACTTAATGGGTTGGATTTGCAGCAAGTTAAATGAGATTTTCTTTTTAAATGATGAAGTTTTCACAGGCCGACGGCCTTCATTGCTTAAACAAAACCACCTTGGTTTCAAATATTCATGAACATTTCCCCATTAGCCTTGTGTTATTCTGATTTTGAAGGTAAAGTTTCACTTCAGATTCTAGCTTTAGGGTGGTGGCAAATCTCAGTTCTACATCTCATGCTCTATATCTCATAGTCCTTCTAACCTTTGATGTATTTATGTTCAAGTTCAAGGATTACATGAAAAGCCTTCAATGTTTGGTTCACTGTCATTCAGGCCAGTGAGGCTAACCTCTACCTGTCATGGAGGATATGTGACTGATCATGGATAGGGGTAGGGTTAGGGTTATGGTAGCTGGTTGCAGTATGACAAGGAATTGGGGTTATGGTTATGATTAGGGCTAGGGTTGGGGTTAGGGTTAGGAATAGGATTGTGATTATGGTTAGAGATAGGATGGGATTAGAATTGTTGTTGAGCTAAGATTAGCTAGTCTGAAGTTTGAGTTGCCTTAGAGAAGCATCTTCCTTTTGTGGGCCTCAGAGTCACCTTTGTCTTAAACTGTGACATCCTCCTGAGCCCTGGACCTACCTTTCCATCTCTGTCAGCTGCCACCCCTAGAGATCTCTTTGTGTGGAATTTGAAGACTATGCCCCTGGCCCCCCTGTTTTGCTCACTTTCTACTCCCAGCTTGCTGCCCTGGCTGAGAATTTGAAAACTTTTTGTGCATTTATTATACATGGCTTTCTCTGAAAACCTGTTGTCAGTAAGTGTCTGGGACATTAAAAAACAAAACCAAAACCAAACAAAACACATGAACAAGATCATTAAACACCTTTTTTGTTCTTGTTTCTCAGGTTAGTACATTTTACCAGCCAAAGCGTTTCTGGGCTGAGAGACCTGGGCACAGTTGATGTCCCTGAACAGTACCAAGCTTGAAGGGTGAGGTATCATGAGGAAGATGGAAAATCAGTCAAAATGGTAACCAAACTAGTAAAAAACAACCCAATCAAAGAAATGTTGGGAGAAATTTGTTCTTTCTTTCTTCCTTCCTTTCTTTCTTTTTTTTTGTAATTTTTATATTTAAATTTGAAACAAGCTTGTTTTACATGTCAATCCCAATTCCTGCACCCTCCCATCCTCCCCTGTTACCCCCACCAACCCCCATCTCATCCCTTTCTGCTCCCCAGGGAGGGTGAGGCCTTCCATGGGGAGTCTTCAAAGTCTATCATATCATTTGGAGCAAGGCCTAGGCTGAGAGAATATCCCTCTATGTGGAATGGGCTCCCAAAGTCCATTAGCATACTAGGGATAAATACTGATCCGTTACCAGAGGCCCCATAGACTCCCCAGTCCTCCTAACTGACACCTACGTTCAGGGAGTCTGGGTTGGTCCTATGCTGGTTTCCCAGCTCTCAGACTGGACTCCATGAGCTCCCCCTTGTTCAGGTCACAATTTGTTTCTAACACAAGGTGTGGTGTGTTTGTTGAAGCTTCCCTGCCGCACTGTGTCTCCTTGTACCATTTCTTTCCATTTGGAGAGCACAGTGGGGTGCTGTTTCCTCTCAAGGTGGACTCCCTGTTGAGGTTGAGTCCTGCAGCCAGCACCTTTAGTCTAGGAGCAAAGCCCAGCTGGCTTGAAATGTAATATATTTTGTACTTGTACTTTCCTCTAGCTCCATCCCCAAATAAAACAATCCACAAGAGAAACATATTTATATGCCCTTCATACCTTTAATCAATTATTACTGGGCTTAGAGACACATTTTTCTCTGCAGCTAACACTCCAACACTATGTATTGATATCCTAGGGTGTAATAAATCCTTTTTGCATCCCCTTCCAAGGGATGGTTAGTTTAGTTAGGATGGGACAGAGCAGCAATGGTTCTTTTCTGTTTTAAGGATCTGATCCCTTTAATGGGAAATGTAAGTTCACGAATTCAAAAACTGATGGTCACAATATGTGGACATCACTTGAGTTCCTCACAGGAAGACAGAACACTGCAGTTTAGAACCCAGGTTCCCAGACAGTGGAGCGTCTGACAGGACCACCCTGAAGGACTTCTCTGGAGAGGCACCTACATGGGGACCATGGTTTCTTCTCTCTCCCTCCCCTCCATTCTCCTCCTTATGATATTCCTCTCTTTCTTCTTTATAGCAAATGTGTTTCATTATAAACATAAACTATATTCAAGAATACAGTTCAAATCCTTGGCCGTGCCCAAAGTTGTTAAGTTTCCATCACTATAACAAATGTTCAAGAGAATCAAATAAAATATCTATCTGCCTATCTATCTGTCTATCTATCTATGTATCTATTATCTATCTATCTATCTATCTATCTATCTATCTATCTATCTGTCTATCTATCTATTGCCTGCATGTATGTCTGTGTGGCATGTGCGTCCTATTGCCCTTGGAGGTCAGGACATGGCATCATCTCCCCTGGAGTTGAGTTACAGGTAGTTATGAGTCACCATGTGGGTGCTAGGAATTGAACCCAAAGTCCTCTGGAAGAGCAGTCAGTGCCCTTAACCACTGAACTATTTCTCTAGCCCAAGATAATCAGTTTGTAAAGAAAAAGGCTGCCTTGACTTGTGCAATCTGCTGGCCCATTGCTTTGTACTTGTGCCAAAGCGACAGCAGTGCATGCTGGAAGAATAGTAGTCACTGGGAATAAGAATGAGAGGAAAGATACCACAGTGCTGTTCTTCTGTCAAGGGTTTGTCTCCAGTTTCCTCAAGCCTGTTACTAGTTCCCATGCCATTTTGTTTGTTTGTTTGGAAACACCTCACTCTCTAACTCCCCTTGACCTTGAACCTGTGATTCTTCTACCTCAGCCTCTAGAATTACAGTCATGTGCCACCACACCTGGCTTAGATCCCACTTCTCAGTGTTTCTGCCATCTTCCATTAGTGCTAAGGCTTGGACCTCTCAGGACACATTAGATCAAAATTGTAGCAGACACCATGAATTGTGACAGCTTGTGTACAAGATAATGATGACACAACAGGTAACAGCACACCAAAGAATCTGGTGCCTAAGCACGTGGAGGAAGAGGCCGTATGATCTCTGCTTTCTTCCACCCTTGACTGCTCTGTCCTAGTTGTTGACAGAGTCAGCATTTGTGGGTAGCTCTGAAGCCATGGTGTGCCTGTAAAAGAGCCAGCAGAACCAGGGTTCTGGGTTGCAGGGATTCTGTAGAATTAGTACACTCCTGTGATATGTTCTACATTTGGCATAGATATGTTTTAAAGACAGGCCCCAGCCTTGGGGATTTGACTTATCATGGTGGAAAAGTGATATGCATTTAGCAGAAACAGGGTCAGAAATTTTGTATCTGGAGATAATTCCTCAGGCTAACAATAAGATCATGCTGTCTCATCCTCTCTCATGATGACGGATAGGGCTCCTTACTCATGAGGAAACACACCTCACCCTGCCTTACACAGCACTGGGCATCTGGATGACTGGTAGGTCAGGGTATTTTCAGTTACTATGGTTTTGTTAGGAGATGTGACCACATCCTGACAAGCTGCCTCTGTGTGCATATTAAAAACCTTACCTGGGGCTGGGATGTGGCTCAGCAGCAGAAAATTCACCAAGTAGTTTAAGAACCTGGACTCAATCCCAGCACTGAAAAGAAATAAGAGAAATAACTTTTCCTATGTGGTGAATGTGTTTCATGATTAATATCATTCCCAAGGTGTTGCTAAAATTTTGAGGAACCATGGATCTTATATTATCCCATGGACAGGAGAAGTGCAAGGAATCTATGTAAGCCTGCCTCATGGCAGTCTGCTATACACAAATAATTAGATCATCATTTCTGGATTTTTTTCCCTCCCTCCTCCAATTAAATGTCCCATTCTTCTGCACTCGCTTAAAGTGGCTTTTCTTGGTGTGTGTCCTCTTTTGTTTAACCACCCGGAAATTGAAGTGCTTCAGGCACTTCTCATTCTTGCATAAATCCTTGGCTGCTTTTCTTTCCAATATTTGGAAAGTCAAAGTATCATGGGAGCTGCCAAGTGCACTGGGGTGAGAAGTGGAAAACATCCTTGGCATTGCATTTCCTCCCGTGCTTTCCCAGCTCACTGTGAACACCTCGAAGCCACCTCTTCGGGGTTGTAGTTCTCTAGTGATGTTATTCTTTGTGTCATCCTGCCCCCAAATAGTTTAATTTCAAAATCACCCGCTGACGTGGATTTGGATTGCCAAGCAACTGTGTCGACCACCTGGCAAGGAAGCACACCCTTTCCCAGGATGTGGCATGGATGCAGAGAAACTTATCCAAACCTTTGTCATACCCTGATTGGCTGTTAGGTGAAGCCTGAGACCTTCTTCCCCCTTTTGATTTAATGGGAACAGGTCAAAGGACTGCTGAAAAGTACACAACACTTCCAGTTTAAAATAGATCTTGGAAGACATTGAAAGAAGAAGGAAGAATGTGAGAATGCGATGAATCAGGGTTCTTTGATCCTAAACTCAGTTAGAATTTTAATTAGCTGTATGTGGATGATCAGAAAGAGGGATCTCTCATAGGACAGGCCTCTCCACATGAGGTGGAAGTTCCAAGAAAGGACATAATTGCCCCAAGTCCTAAGAATCTACCATGAAGCTCAGAGAGCTATTAAATGAAGAGGCTTCTTTATTTCCATGTATTTTGAACTTGTAAAATCATTGCCAATTCAGAAAGTGTCTATAACAGAAGGAAATGACTAACTTCAGATTACATATCACATACACCATGCATACTCCATGATGAGAAAACTGGCATCCTCTCCCACCCACCCAACATTGCTTCCTTAATGGGTTCTGGACAAAGTCACTCGTGAGGATTATAGATCAGTAGACTCGCAATCGGACATATAAAGGATGATCCAAGATAAAGAGATAAACACAGAAGCGATGGGAGAGGGTCAGTGGAAACCATGTGTGGCCTAAGCCAAGCCACAGAAGCATCTCCAGTGGTAATTGAAATCAAGCCATGGAGAAATTCAATGAGATGGATCCCAGAAGATCAGAAATGTGTGTGAGCAGAGAGAGGTTTTTGTTGAACTTGGAGGATCTCTTTGAAGTAGGAGAAAGTGCCACTTGACAGACTTTCCGAGAGAAACTAAGCTGCTCAAGAAATAGGTATATTTGTTGCAGAAAACAGGAGGTAAAGTTGATGTGGTGCCTTCAAGAGCTAATTCCAGGGGTAGAGTCTCTGAGAGCTACTCCCAACTCTTTTCCACTGTGGCACTTAGACATTACAAAGCACAGTTCAACCCCAGGGGGAAATTCTGAGACGTGGATGAAATTTTGGACAAGACAATACCTGTAGTGGAGTAGATCTTGTTTCCCTCATGAAGCCAAGGGGGGAGGAATGAGGGAAAGAACTCCACAAGACTCCCGTTCTTTCATCTAAGAACAGTCCCTTGGAGTGGCCATCATTGACCACTGTTATAGACAATGCAAAGATAATAATAACCCTTCAGTTAGTCATGGTAAGTAAGAGTATTGGTACATATGTAAATCCGGATGCAGATGAAGACACTGGGTAATGATGATAAGGGAAGACATGGGTAGACACTAGAGTGGTACCTTCTGATGTCAGTGTACACTGGAATAACTTAGTGCTAAACCCACTCACCTCCCAAGCATTGATGATAATCTTTCAAGGAGAGTCCAGTGTTCACCCACATTTAGGGATTGTGGTAAAAGAGCAAATTTTTTCCAAGTATGCTCTCTGAGCACATCATTAGCAATTTCCATGTTGGAGCTATTGGAAACAAACAAACAAAAAAAGTCTGGGTCATTGCCGACTTCTAAATCAGAAACTCTACAGATGGGTCCAGGTGTTTCTGACAATAAATCCTCTTGTCACCTCTGATGTGTACTGAAATTTGTGAACCATACCTGGCAAAGCTAGGTGTGGTGGTGTAAAAAGCAGATGTCTACTTCTAATACCATGACAGCCCAGTGTCTCAGAGAGCAGATAGCATATTTGTTTCCAAGAAACTTAGGGTTCGGGTTGAGAGATGGCTGCAGAAAGTGGTACAAAGGGTCAATGTTGTGGTGCCTTGGTAACTAAAGTGGCATCACAGGGACTTTATTGTTGCTTTTAGTCTTATTAGTCCTTTTTAGAAAGGATCTTACCATGTAGGCCAGAATGGCCACTAATGGCAACTCTCTTGCCTTAGATTTGTATCAATCAGCATGAGCCTCCATGCCTAGCTTTTGAACTTCAGTAACAAGGTAACTGTGCATACAACACACACACACACACACACACACACACACACACGAGAGAGAGAGAGAGAGAGAGAGAGAGAGAGAGAGAGAGAGAGAGAGAGAGAAAGTTTCATACACTTTTTTTTTTTCTGTAGGCCTTCACATTGCTTCTCAGAAAGGTTTGAGCCTGACTTGTCAATTTTCCATTGCTATAGGAAAATAGCCAAAGTTGGATAATTTGAAAAGAAAAGATTTATTTAGCTCTCAGCAGGGGAGGCTGAACGTCACAGATCAATGGTCCCATTGATTTGATGTCTGGCGAAGGCTTCCATGTATGTAAGGCTTCCGTGTATGTGTGTTGGGGCGTGCCTGGCGGACCACAGATTGTTTCAAGCAGGGAGGGGAAAAGAGGTCACACTTCCTCTTTGTAACAATCTTCTCCCCAGAGAACTGCCTCACTTGCCTGTCTATCATTGAATTCTTCTGAAAGCAGTGTTCTCATGACTTAATTAGTTTGTTCTAAGCCACTTAAAGGGCCCATCTCCCATCATGGCCACACTGAGGACCAACCTTCAAACAATACACTTTTGAGCACTCATTCAAATTACACTCATTGCATAGGCAAAGCTAAAAGGAATTTTCCCCTTTGAAGGTTTTCCTGTTTCTGCTTGGCTATCAGAAGAAACTGTTTGTAATTTTTACAACTTAAGAAAATAATGTGTCCTATTTTCACAGGAAGATTCATTACTTCAGCCATTCCAGTGTGTGTGTGTGTGTGTGTGTGTGTGTTGTGAGTCTATAATTCATGTGAGTTCGTCCTTGCCTCTTAGAAGCTGTTGGAGGTGTATAGCATCTGTATAATTAATGTCCATAAAGCTAAAAGCATAATAAACGAAACCAAAAAAGAGATAAACTTGACTTCTTAAAATGTAAAGAAAGCAGACTTTTCAAACAATATTATCAAGCAAGTGAACACTGGCTGTAGTGGTGCTTGTACATGCCCATATTCCCAGCACTTGGGAGACCAAATCACAGAGATTGTGAGTTCAAAGCCAACTTGGGAATATAACGAGATCCTATCTAAAAACAAAGATGAAAAACGTGAATGACAGTTTAGAGTCTAATGTCCAAAACATATAAGGAACTCAAAATTCAAGGGAAAAAAGACAAGGCAATTTGCTAACAAGCAAAGAGTCTGAATAGGATGTTTCCCAAGAAAGTATAAAATCATAAACGCATGCATAAAAAGGTGCCTAACATCATAGAAAATATAAAACAAAGCCTAGAATCTAAGCTCTGGGAGGCTAAGACAGTAGGATAACCCCCCCCCCACACACACACACGAGAACACTATTTGTCTTTAAAGAAAAACAGAATCATAAAATGTGTAGGAAAATGGGTGGAATTAGAATGTGTAATATTAAGGGAGGCCACACATCTCAGAAATCCAATAATATATGTATATGTGTAAACAAATGCACATGTGAGCATAGCATGTAGTAAAGAAGACAAGAAAGGCTAAATATTATGGTATGAATTGGGACTGAACTCAGGTAATGGACCTGAGTTATGAAGGAGGACATAAAGCTAATCATTTATCTAGTTGTAACGTAGTCATGGAGGTTTTGGTGATGGGTAAATGGATAAAAATATATCTTACAATGAAAATATGAAATCCAATGTGAAGCTTTACAGCTTCCATTCTGGATAGCTGCTCTACATGTTCATTGAGTTATGTAGTCTTTGGGCTGGTTAATTTTGGTGTATCATTTCTTTTTTCTTTGCAACATTCTTTTACTAATGTAAAAAAAAAAAAAAAAAGAAAAGAAAAGAAAAGAACATGGCCAAAAACTAGCGTTGGTCAGGATGTGGGAAAGTATGGAGGTCCTCAGATATTGTGTGCCTATAGACAGGAGATTATGCAAATGGCCTGGGAGATCAATTCCATCAAAGTGGCTCTTATTTTAGTTCAGAATGGCATCAAATTACCAGTGATGATGTCAAAGGGGTGTAGCTCAGAACCTATTCAAGTGCGAAAGGTTGTAATGAGTGAACATACAAATAGACAAGAAGGACAGTTCACTTGGAAAAAATGCTCAGAGTACAGTGATAGTGAGACAGTTCTGACTAGAGGCTAACATGACAGTTATTTATGGTACCCGATGTAGTATTCCAGCTTCCAGATGTCAAACTTAGAGCAAAAAGGTACCAAACCACTCATCTGATGAGCTAAGCACAATTGTGGATGGATGCTGCTATCAGTCACCTTGCTGGTATAGTTAACAGCTGCCAGGCAGTTGAGTCAGCCATGACTTATATTGTAATGGAAGGCTCAGAATAGATTTGGTGCTGTTGACAAACAGTCACACTCATCATTATGAAAGTGTCGGTTCACCTGGAGCCAAAAGGATAGGAACATAGCAAAATACAGATCACAACAAGCTCACAGCCCCTCTAGCCACTGCCTCAGTTTTCCCTTTCTGCAGAAGACCTCCTTAAGCATGGCTCATAGTTTTTCATTCCTAGTTTATTTTCTTTTTTCTTATTTTATCCAATCCATTTTAACTATGCTTTTTTATACTGATATAAAATGCATGAGAATTTTTGTCCCAGTAATATAGAAATGAAAAGACAGAGAAAAAAACTCCTTTGATGGAGTTTTGGGTTATTTTTTTTTCTCCTGAAGAAGTGGTAAGGGGGTTAGAAGGAGCCTAGAGGGCAGCACTAACAGTGGTCCATCTACCCCCACTCTCACCAAAGATCAAGTCACTTGGTTGAGCTGCTGGCATAGTCCAGGTGGATGGTCATGAAGATGGCAATATATATAAGAACAGTGGCCAGTGTCCTTCCAGGAACCATAGTGCCTCCCTGATAAGTTTGGTCCTTGCTGGGTATTGTGGGAGAGGGTATGGGAAACAGATGGGTAGATGCCATGCATAAGTGAAGGGAAGGGCCTTTCTGCAGTGAGTGACAGGTCCAGAACCTTTAGTTCCTATGAATGTCCCTTTTATATTTCAACATTGTTATCAAGGTCACTAAACTACCCGCTGTTGAGACAGTGGTCACATTCAAGTGTTACAATATTTTGTAGTTAGCAGTATTTGACACTTCCATCCCCCTTTGTGGAAAGATTTACTCAGCTCAGCTTCTGGAGGGAAGATTCCCTAAGTCTCTCCTTGTCGACAGCCCTTACAGTTTTCCCTTTGCTAAGGCAAAAACACAAATGTCACCTCCAAGGGAAGGAGAATTTATTCTGGAATCATTATGATTGGTCATGGTCTGGAAACACAGACCCAGGTTTTCCCAAATACCATATTTCAATGTGGTGACAATTTTATGAGGCTTCCTAGTAACAGAGCAGAGAAAATCATGAATCAAGGGACTTTTAAAAAATATACCAATGGGACTGTGAGATATGTGGTTATATATAGAGATATATGGTTATATAGCAAAGTAGGTAGTTACCTGCTATAGTCCTTAGATGCTATCTTCTGACATTCTTGGCTTTTAGGTTTGCAGAGATAAGGATTTTCTTGTACATTTCAAAAGGATTTATAAGAATCAATGTTAGGACGAGCACAGAAGTGGGCAATGATGGCCTGAAGATAGTCCATGATAATTGGGGTCCGGAATCAGAGACATTATAGTTCTGTGTAATAATGGAACTTCTAAGTAGTCAAACTTGTAGACTTTTCCCTGCAACTACAGCTTTTTCTCAGCTTCAGTTCCCAGCTTCCCCCATTGGACTGATACCATATTTGATACATGCAGATGTCGTGTGGGATTTATATCCGATGATACTGGGAAAGCTCTTTACTAAGACCTGGCATAAGTGATGCTGAGTAGACAGGAAATAGTCGTCAGGGAGAGAAACATTTGTAAAATCATTAAGGAAGAAATTTCAGGTACTTTAGCATTCTATTGAGTTAACTTTTCTGGGGAGACACAAGTAAGTAACCCATCATCCTAGATGTGCACCATCACCAGACAAAAGTGAGGTTGCATCAAAGTCCAAGTTGGTGGGACCAATGATTTTATTAGGCTTCATGAAGGGTACATGTGAGAGGGTACTTACAGGAGTGTAACTGATCTCCAAACAACTACATCACTGAAAATTTCCACTGTGTCAGCTAATGAGAATTTCTGGTCAGGGGTGGGGGAGAAGAAAGAAAGAAAAGAGTCAGGGATACTCCTCACTCCCACTGTTAGGGATCTCACAAGAATGCCTAGCCAACACAACCATTCTGAGGGTCCTTGACCCCTTTGGCTCCCTAGAATGTTTTCCCAGTTCCCCTGCCTCTGCCTAGTATTTGGCTGTAGATCTCTTCATCTGTTCCCCTCTGATGCTGTATGACACCTCTGTGATGACAATTGGGCTGAACATCAATCTATGAGTAAATATAGCAGAATATCATTAGTAAACATTTCACTGAAATTGTTTTTCTCAGTTGTGTTTAGTTTTGTCTGGGTCTCTGGATGGTCCAGTTCCTGGCCATCTAGGTGGTGCCAGGAATAGCTTCCTTTTGCGGCATCAAGTTGGATCAGTCATTGGATGGACACTCCCACAAGTTCTGCCCTACCATCACTCCAGGACATCTAGGAGGCAGGACAGATTGTAGGTCAAAGGTTTGTGGCTGGGTTAGTGTTCCAGTCCCACTGCTGGAAGCCTTACCTGGTTATACAAATGGCTGGTTCAGGCTTCATATCTGTCTGAGGGTTTCAATACCTGGGGAGAGACACCATGATCATGGCAACTCTTACAAAGGAAAACAATTACTTGGGGCTGGCATACAGTTCAGAGGTTTAATCCATTATCATCATGGCAGGAAACAAGGCAGCATGCAGGCAGACAAGGTTTTGGAGAAGGAGCTGAGAGTTCTACATCTTGATTCGAAGGCAACAGGAAATGAACTGAGACATTGGGTGTGGCTTGAGCACATATGATAATTCAAAGTCCATCCCCATAGTGACACACTTCCTCCAATAAGTCATATCAACTCCAACACAATCACACTTTCTAATAATGCCACTCCCAATGAGCTTATACAGGCCAATTACATTCAAACCATCACAGTATTCCTCATTACTAGGAGTCTTCTCTAGGGTCACTCTCAAGGATTCCAGGGAGTTTCCACTACAGTAGGTTCCTACATTGCCCTCCAAGTGGTCCCCCCTCAAATTCCAGTCATTTCCCTCAGCACTTTCTCCCTCCACCCCTCTCCCTCATCCTTCCTCTTCTTGTTCCCATTCACCCCAAGTCTACAGGAAAAATCTATTTCTCCTTCCTAGGGAGATGCCTGCATTCCCCTCACCCCTTCACCTCGAGCTGTCCTTGTTACTTAGCCTCTCTGGGTCTATGGATTGTAGCATGATTATTCCTTACTTCACAGCTAATATCCACTTACAAGTGAGTAAATACCATGTTTGTCTTTCTGGGTCTGGTTACGTCACTCAGGATGATCTTTTCTAGTTCTATCCATATGCCAGCCAATTTTATGATGCCATTGTTTTTAACAGGTGAGTAATACTCTATTGTGTAAATGTATCACATTTTCTTTATCCATTCTCCAATTGAGGGCTTTGTGCTCTTCCTGATTTTAGTGGAATTGCTTTGAGTTTCTCTGAATGGAGGACAACCTTTTATTTCCCATTTTAGGAAAATCATTAATCATAGGACATTTTATTTTATAATACAAAAATTCTTCCTTAATAAAAATCTCTATTTTCTTTAACTTTCTTTATCCAAAATAACCCATCTTATCCTATATTCATATCTTTTTCTTACTTGATTTTTCTTGGTCTTATTTTGCTTTATAAAATTTAGAAAACAAAGATTCCTTGTTGTATTTTAAATACATAATAGTTATAAATACAAGCAAATGGTGCTATCTGTCTTACATTTTCATAACAAATTTAACTAGATGTTATAAATGTATATCTTATTGTTACAGGCTCTTGGAACCTATCTTTGTTTACATGAGCACTTGTATTTATACACAATCACAGGAATGCACTTGGACAGAAACATACACATACAAACACACCTTTTCATTTACATATAGGAAACAACCAAAAGCAGAATAAAAGTGAATAATTTCTGTCTCCTATCCTATTTTTATCTACTTCATTTTAGGGTGACCTGGTTTCTTAAGTAAAGAGGTAATCAGTTGTATTTACTGATATTATTTTGTCATTCATTAAAGTGAAAGCACAGAGATAAGCTATTGTCCCAAACACACTGTAAGAAAGAGCAGAATCGAAGTTATAATGTCATTGTTGGAAATGCATAATCTTGGTATAGCACAGAGAAACACAAGAACAATGTGAAACTAATCTGGTAAGGCAATTTCTTTTTGCACAAAATGTGCGCTGTGATCCAAACTCTACTGGGAAGTATACATGGCCAATATGACCTCTGTCATTTATCCCCAAAGCAGGAGGCAACTTGGCTGGTCTTCATTCAACCTCAGCCTACCTGTGATGGGTGGGATATAGGGGAAAGCAGGAACACAGACATTGAACTTGTTTGTAAGAAAACACTGAATTTCTCATACATATGAGTCAAACACATTAGAATAATTTTTTCTATATGGTATCTTTGAAAAAATGTCTTAGCATGTTAAACAAGCAGAAAAGGAAAACAGCTTGTATTAAAAATTATCTTGGTTTTCTCTTTTGTTTTGTTTTTCCATTAGTCTCTAATTGTAAGAGTGTGTCTTATCTAGGCTCGGCTAAGATATAAGCTTTTTCTATATAAGAAGTATTGTGAGTGGTAGGAATGGGAAAGAGAAGATAGGCAAGTAGGCAATGATTCTGACATATTAATTACAAGAATTGTAAGCTAAAAAATTATCCTAAAAATTTATATTCATTTTCACAAATATGCCACAGTTATTTTAGTGTTCAATAAGCTTTAAAAAATATGAAATGAAGTGGTGACTTTTTTTTTTTTATAGGTATAATGCTGTTGGCCTGTTACTAGCATTTCTTATTGGCTAGCTCTGTCTTAAATATTAACCCATTTCTGTTACTCTAAGTACGTCCACATGTTCTTATCTTATTGGAGAGAGGGCTCAGCATCTTCGCTCTCAGTCCTACATTTTGAATCTCCTCCCTACTACTTTCCGAATCCTCCTTGTCTCCTAGTCCCACCTATCTTGCTTTCCTATTGGACAACAGTGCTTTATTTGTTAGCCAATAGGAGGAACATATTTACAGAATGACATCTCCCATCATCTCCTCTTTTCTGTCTAAAATAAAAAGAAGGATTTTAACCTTAACATAGCAAAATATAAAACAAAACAGTTATCAAATAAAAACTACTGTTAACAATATTTAGTCCATTAACATTTAGCAAGATTTAAAGAAAATATTCCATCATCTATCCTATCTTTGTGAGTCTAAAGTCCTATATGTAACTTATCTTTACTCCTAACTAAGGAAAACTATAATCATTACTATGTTCAACTTCATCAATGACAAAGAGGGATAATATATGAACTCTAGAAATGACAGAGACATCTTGCTACCTGATCAGTCACCCAAAGTTCTTCTGTAATGTTCCATCTTCAGCCCATAGGTGATAGTGTGTGGTGAGATTTTTTTTTAACTCACTAATTTTTAGAGTATTAGGAGCAGATTGAGTTTTGTGGAACATTAAAAACAAGCACATGAAAACAATCACCATGAACACATATAACATAGCTGGAGTGTATTTCTTGGTAAAATAAAGAAGAAAGTTAACATCTCTGTATCTTCAAGATGTAGAAAGGGCCCAAACAAGGGGAAAGATCAAAGGTAAATCTACAGAATTAGATTCTTATTCTTTCCCACATATATGCTGATCAGTGGGTGAAGGGGGGCTTTACAAATGGCAATTTTTATTTTTAATATAGGTCATAGCAATCTTTTGCTTAGACAAAAGAGAGAGGAGCAGAGGAGAGAAAAGCAGAGGAATGAAAGTAGGGAATAGATAAAGTTCCATATCTCATCGTGTGTCTTTAGTCATAAGCCTACTTCAAAAGTTTTCTTTGCCTTGGATGCAGTTGTAACTGTTGTAATGTACATGCAGGAATGAAAATAAAGAAATACCCGTGCCCTTCACATTGTCTATCAAACTGTTGAGACAATAGATTACTAGAAACTGGAATTTCTTTAGGAGTCTCATGCTGGGAAGAGATCAAGATTGGGGACATTGTTCTATTCAGAAGAGCTGGTGGGGGTACTGCTGAGGGGTCAATCTGTGGGGTCTGATGTTGTTTCTAGGTTGCAGCTCCTGACCATGCAGTGTGATGGCAGAACTGGATTAGATCTGGGAATGGGCTGGTGCTTGGTCCCTGGGAATACACTCCTGCCCCCTACCCCCTGCCATGTCAGAAGTATGCTACCGAGTAAAGAGACTGTGGAAGAAACAGTGAGTCTCATCTGCCATATCTTATCAGACTGAGAGTTTGAGTACAATGCTGCCTCCTCCTGGCTTTGCATGCCCTTATATTTAGAGATCTGTGTTCTACTCCATCTCACTCTACACTAAGTTAGGAGGTAATCGCATTGGCTCTATCTTAACATATTCTGAACCCAGTTCAAATCTCACTCCTCCACCCCTACCACTCTTTCTGTGACACTGAACTTGGCTTTGCTTTTTCACTAGCTTTTATTATTATTATTTTTGTTACTCTCTTTCAAACAGGGTCTCATGAATCTCAGTCTAACCTTGAACTCAACTATACAGTCAAGAATGGCCTTTGGCTTCATATCCTTTTGCTTCCAACTCTGTCTGTAGTGCTATAGGATATAGGCAGTGGGTTTATGTGTTACTGGGAATTGAATCTGGGGCTTTATGCATGCTAGGCAAATATTCTACCAACTGTATCTATCCAACTATACCCCCACAGCCCCTTTACCTAACCCCCATTTTTTTATTCTCTTCTTTCAGTTATCAACCTCTGCCCAACCTTCTTAGCTCCCAAGAATCCATTGGTGTTTTCAATATGTGAAATAGACCAGGACACTCTGGTTCACATCCCCTCTGACAGTTTAGGCCAGAGATGCCACCCAGTTCTTTACTGTTCTTTGGACATCTGAGGCACACTCCTGTTTCTTCTCTTGCTTCTGGTCTGCTTGAAATCTTCGTCCACAGAGATTCTCATTTCAATTCCCTATCTCCATTTAGTCTATGCTCTCAACTGGTCCTCGAGGCCTTGATCTGCCTCCTTTCTGAAATTGCAGCCCCCTGACTCTGAACTTTTCTTTTTATTATTGATTTTTGTTTCTTTGAGACAAGGTCTGTCTTTGATCGTCATGAAACTCCCTATGTAGAGTAGGCTGAGCTAAAACAGAGATTTACTTGCTTCTGCCTTCCTGAGTGCTGGGATTAAAGGTATGTGCCATCACCTGGCTTGACGTTTTTTTTTCTTTTCTTTTCCAGAATAATTTTACCACTTACTGTTTTTTTGTATGAACTAACTTTATTTCCTATAATTTTTGTTTCATGCTGCATTCCCAAATGAGTACTGCACAATACATGCTCAAAACAGAAGTTTTGTATCAATATATTGATAGGAGTTCAGCTCAAATCAAGATATGGCAGTTGGGGGGGGTGCTTGGTTTTGCTAATGGCAGTGATTATTGAATACAGAGGGTAAGTAACCAAGGGTGAAACCGGGAGTGTAACTGCAGAGGGAAACTTTATAATGTCTAGGTGGTGGTAGACTAGACCATGGAGTTGGGAAGTTCGATGTCTAGTCATTGGAAGCCACTGAATCTAGCATAACACCACAGGGCAACACTTTGAGTGGCATTTATACCTCTGCAACCTCTGGGGCTTTTTTTTTTTTTTTTTTTTTTTTTTTTTTTTGTCTACCTTATTTTTCCTACTTCACCGTATTTCATAGTGAAACGTGACACATTACTCTTCTCCTAAAGAATCATAACAGAAAACTACAGTGTATCCAGCCCCTTTTTATACATGGAATGGTAACAATCAAAGACATCAAACAATACCATGACTGAAGGCAGAAGGAAATTCACACCATCCCACTATCACTACCTATCAGCACAAAATCTAATCAGGATGATTTGGAGAGATTTAACCTGTTGAAGCTAAGAAACATGTATGTATGGTGGAATAAAACACTGCACCCAGGAAAGTCAGGCAAATGTTATAAAACAACCTAGAGCTGGGGTATGGCTCAGTACAAGAGTATTTGCCTAATTTGTCCTAGCCTTTGGGTTCAGTTGTTAACACCATTAAAAAAGGAATAATAAAAAGAAGGAAGGAAGGAAGAAGAGTAGTTTGTTCACAGAATATGACATTTAAAATGGAGGTCTCATGGCTCAGTACTACTAAGTGTCTTAGTTACTGTTCTATTGCTGTGACAAGACACCATGAACAAGGTAACTTGTTAAAGAAAACTGAGCCTTAAACCTAATTAGTCTTATCAATAACACCTGGAGTTGGATATCAGCTCAGCGTAGTAACCTGAAATACCAGAGAAACAGACCAGCAGCCACCAGTGACCTCTTACCTATCTGATCTTCCAATGAAAAGGGCTGAGACCCTGTCTCCACCTCCCTATTGCTGGGATTAAAGGCGTGAGGCATCACTGCCCAGCTTCTATGGTTAAGAGTGGCTAGCTCAGCCCTCTGATCTCCAGGCAAACTTTGTTTGTCAGAACACCAACAAAATGTCACACAACAGAAAACATTTAATGGGGGGGCTTGCTCACAGTTTCAGAGGGCATAGAAGCAGATAGGAAGGAATGGTGTTGAAGAAGTAGCAGCTGAGGGAGAGCTTACGTATGATCCACAAGCAGGAGGCAGAGAGAGAGAGTGCCAGCCCCTGGCCTGGGCTTTTGAAACTTAAAGCCCACCCTCAATGACACACCTTCTCCAACAAGGGCATGAAGGCATGCCTCTAGGGACCAAACATTCAAATACGTATGAGCCTATGGGGACCATTGTGGTTATTGAAACAATCACAACGCTACTATAACCCAGTACTCCAGAGCCTGACACAGGAGGCTCAGAAATTTAAAGTCAGCCTGGCCAGCTGTCTCCAAGAATCAAATCAAGTGGAAAGCAATAAGCAAACAAACAAAACACAGAAAAAAAGAACGTTAACTAGTGAATGGGGACCATCTTATAAAACTTCAATATTGCAGAAATACTCTTGGGGATGACTCAGCAACAGTGTAACCTTGTGGGATTTTGTCTACTGCAACTTGAATACACAATAAAAACTCCAGAAATAATGTAGAGAAGCAAAATGCCACAGATAAACACAAGAACACAGCTATAGTGCCCACAGCTGGGACATTTTACAAAGGGATACTAGATAAGAGATGCTTGGGAGAATTACTTAACCATTGAAATAAAAGCAATCAAAAACAAATGGCAGCAATTTACAGGTGGATTGACTCTGTTGCGGCTAAGATTAGCAAGGAAAATCAATTACACCCAGTGCCAGTGACATGCAGTTATCCTTAGCAGCAGGCATTAACTTCAGGGCCCCACGATTCTAAAGCCCGAGGATGCCCGTATGTAAAGAGTTGCCAGATGTGAGATAGACCACCCCCATCCTTTCATATACTTTGAGCTATCACCCAACATGATGTTAGTGCTGTGTAAATAGTGGTTATATGGTATTGCTTGAGCATAATGAGAAAAGCCTGTACATACTCCGTATGGATGCAATTTCCCCAATATTTAAAATCCGAGATTAGTTGAATTCATGGGTGCAGGACCTGTGCATGCCAAGTGCCGACTGTGTTAAGTGAAAAACATGGACTAAGACAACGGCAGATGATGCGACTTAACAACTGTGGCCCAAAGCCTCTCCACATTTATTTTATATATATAGGATGAAAGAAAAAAGCGAAAACTTCAATAGCGAAAAACAAAACTGAAAACAAACAAAACAAACCCAAACCAACCAGAAGTAGATTCCAGCAGAGCTCTATGTGTGTTAGTTTAAACTCAAGGACTGCAGCCACCACAGGGCAGTGTGGTGTGACAAGGTGAGCTGATCCCAGCCATACTTGTTGGGATACTTGCTGGGCATAAGACGCAATACTGAGGAACTTTCCATGCATGTTGACCAAAAGCTGGGCAAATGAGAATGGGGCGATAAAGAGGGACCAGGCAGCCCGTGGGACTTCTCAGATCAGGCACGTCTCTCTTCCCTTGTGTCTGAGAACACCCAGTGACTGGGGCAGGTGGATGCCAGTTGTGAGCCTCAGGCACGCTTCTTCAAAGGCAGCTAAACAGCTGGGTGCAAAGTGGCTGCTGGAGTGGCCTGGTCATGAAGAGTGTCCTTCCTCAGCCCGCGTGATTCAGCCTCCATGGATTGGCACACAAGTGGCAGTGCCTCCGGGTGCACACCAGGATTCAGTAGAGGACAGCCAGTGACCAACAAAGAGTCCTTTGGATCCCAGCAGCAAGCCTGAATTCCTCAGGGGTTGGGAGGGCACCCTCTGGGCTGGGGAGGTTGTGATGGGGAGCTTTCTGGCTTCGCATTGTCTTTTTATTTTAGGGAGCACAGAGACCCGAACTCCCAGGCTAGCAGTAGCTAGGCCTCGCCTCACTGCTTTTGAAGATGAGACTTTTCTAGTTATTCAGGATAAAGGCAAACTCATAATATTTAAAAACATTTTTCAAATTACATACATACTAACGATAGTTACTGATATAATCTTTACTGGAATATAGTATTTTTATTCTCTTTTCCCATCTGCAATAATAATAGGTTTCTGCTAGCTTTTACTTATGCCCAATCGTAGTATCCGTTTTCCTTCAAAATTACTTTTTTCTGTTGCTCGTCCACCGCTTAGATTTTGTGTGTGTATTTTCATACACATCAATGGCTCATCTAGCAATTCATTCATAGTTTCCCTTTGTTGTTTGTAACAGTTTTTATGGCTGGATTTTACTGTTATATTTGCTTCTCATTGTTCATATTAAAAGGCATTGCTATTTTTTAATGTAGCTACTTTGTTCCTAGCAGTCACTAGACTACAATAATGTCAATTGTCATTGCAGTGTGCACAGCATGAGACCTAACTCCCCCAGCAGATGCTCTCTGGTTACCTGCTATTTGGAATGTTACCCACCATGGTTTTCCTTTACTTCCTGGATGTACATTGTCCTTTTCAGAAAGGCAGCCAGTGCTGTGTATCCAGAACTAAAACGCTCTCTCCTTCCCTGCTGCCTGCCTTCCTGATGTCCTTCCTTTCTCCCATCTATCTGTTCCTTCTTTCCCTTCTTTTTTTGCCTTCTGTAGACATGGTCTATACTGGCTTTGCATTTGTGATCCTCCAGCCTCAGCCTCCTTCCCAAATCTCTTTCAGTGAAGATCAATTTTTTTTTCTGGTAAACTAGGTGACATCTGAATATATTTGCCTATTTTGCAGGAACACCAGTGTGCAGCCTACAGCAGTGAGGGTCATGTTAGAGCATTGGTTTCTCTGCACCTTGAGGATGTCTTCTTGCCTTACAGGTACAAATATGGAACTATATTCATCTTAATTTGATTTTTATATTGATGTAGTGAGTTTGATAACAAAGAGATTGATAATAGAGGACTTGAGAAATTATGGACATTTTGTGTTATTGTGCTTGATATAAAGAAAAAAAAACATATCCACTTGATTTCTGAATTCTTTCTTCCTGAAGAAGAAATGTGTGATCTACTAACAAATCCAGAAGAAGAGGAAATAAAATACATTCTAGATTTAAAATTTTCTAAGTCTGTTAAGGTTCCTCAGGAAATCTCAGATTCCTTTCTTTAATACCTTGTTGTCTTTTCTATTGAAATTAAAAAAAAAAAAATGCAAGTACTGAAAGTAATATAACCAAAACTCAAGCACTCACTCTTCAAAACTAACCAGTGTTAATGTGCTAAGATATCTTCATCAGACCATTTTTTATGTGAAATAAATAAAGGATTAGTGGTAGAGCCAGCCTTTTCTGTGTCATTCCCTACTAACTTGTCACACTGGGGAGGAGGAGGGTGGGGGGCAGGACTTGTAAAACGTGCATCTACAGAGGAATCCATGGAAGGTTCTATAATGCTTTCTTTGTAGTAGACAAAAATCAAAAAATGGAGCTGTGAAATCTGGGCCATCCAAAGTCCTGAGGAGATAAAGATTTGATCCAGGCAGGTGGATCCAGATTGCATCTTTCTGGGGTGATTCAGGGTACCCTGACTTTCTAATGTGGATGTCAGTGAGGGCTGGCCTCATCATGATCATGGCAAACAGAAATTCAAGTCTTGGGGTTATTTTGACACTTGAATAAATTGAGGACCAGAGAGTAAAATCTGTATTTTCAGGACACAGAACAAAATGATGGACAAGAAAAACATAATTCTGTCTTCCTTTTTTTCCCTTCCTTATTAGTTCTTCTATTTTCCAAGCAAATTGAACCAGAGCCAGTGCTTTTAACATTCAAGAAATTCCAGAGTCTTATTCTGTATGCTAGGTTTAAAATGGAACCCAAACAAACAAACAAACACAAAATTCTTTATTCTGCCTACTGTCACATGCGATTTGGATTCTAGAAGAAGTTGCCTAAGACAACAGAAAGATATTGTTGGGTATTAATATCGTCTTTTCCAAGGCAGTGCTATGGAATTAAATAGTTAACAGTACTAAAGCTTCCTGGATGTCATGGACTGTCTGCAAAATGCTTATGTGGATGGAAATAGTCATCTGTGTAGGGATTATCTGAATACCCCATGGCAGAGAGACAGTTCATGCTGCCTATTAATTGGAGAACGAGCCTATGCCCAAGGAAGAGCCTTCTTACGTCTTCTGATAGAAGCTTACATAGCCTCAACTTTTCTGATTAACAGTTTCAGTCTATAACGTTGAGGGCACAGAAGCAGTGCCATCCTCTAGATGCCTCTAGATGTGCAGATGCCCACTACAGAACAGAGGCCTGTGTGTCCTACAGTCTTCACATAGCAGGACAGGACCCTGGAGAAGCAGCCTCGTGAACATTTAAGGCAGCAACCTTGAGAAAGACTGCTTTGACAGTGAAATCGAGTCTTTCCCAACAGGACAGGCTGTGTATACAGTTGGGCAGTCTGTACTCTGCTGGTTTGGTTCCTGTGCTGAGGATTTGAAAATGTATCCTTCTGCCAATGAACAGTTGGAGCCGCTCCTAATTTTCTCATCTGATGAAGTGATGCAGTCAGAATTGATGGGGCAAGCCAAGATTGTCTCACACAGTCACAAGCTAAGCAATCTCTACTGTAAGATGGGGACAATGACAGGTTTTGTTTTGGAAACCGGTTCTTACAGGCCTGGCCTGCCACAAACTCTTGGGTTTGGCCTTTGCAGTTGATGAGACTAAAGGCATATATATATTGCTGTGCCTGTGTGATGATGACATTTTGATTGTTGTGAAAATTAGAGTTAACATAGGAACAGCATCCAGCAGAGAGGCTGTGTTACTGCCCACCAGGAGTGGTGGCTGCTATTGTTACTAAGCACAGAGTCTTAGGAAACAGGCTGGGTGGCTGGGAGTGCACAGGTCAGGGGATCCCAGCACAGCCAGGGCACCAGCTCAGGACCTGAACGCTTTACCTTAGTTTTTTTTTTTTTTTTTTTTTTTTTTTTTTTTGGTTTTACTTAATTGATTCCCCCCTCCAGTTCTAGTTTCCGGACTTGTGGAGCAGAAGCATTTTTCTTCAGGGTTTGCATTATTTCTTTGAGAATATGCTGCTGTCAAAAGGAACACAGCTCTGATCCTGCCCTGTGGCTTGTGTTGTCCTTTTCAGGGGCCCTTAGTGGGTGCACTGGTTTGCTTTCATTGGGTCTGGAAGGGGAACGTCAACTCTTTCAGTTTTGTTGTTGCTGGGTTTTTTCCCCCTCAGTGTGTGAGCTGTAGTAGACTGTAATGAAGCTCAGAGGGAAAGGCCTCTAAAGCCTCAGAGCGGCCAGAATCACTGCAGTATTTTCAACAATGGCACAAGCTTTCTTTGGAAATGAAACTAATCCTCAAAACTCACCAACCATGGATTAGCATGGCAAGGAGACATCGGATTGTCTTCATCTGGGACAGGAAGAGGAGCCACTGTGGTCATGAGTAATGTGCCTGCTGCAATATTTCATTTTCTAGCTATGCAACTATTTAAATCATGTTCCGAAAAAAAAAAAAAAAATCTTTGAAGCTGCTTGTTAACTCCTAGACTCTATGATATAAGTAAGTCTTGTTTTTAATTTTAAAGTGGCTAAATGTTCAAATACAACACAGGAAAACAAACAAGCTAAAGCCAGGAAAGGATTGAAGCAAGAAAGATATTTGCACGCATTCTGGCTGATTTCTTTGTTTCTCAACCAAGTAGAGGAGAAGAAATCACAGCAAGAATCCAAAATGACAATGATCCAAAAACTGTTTGTATTTGGGATATTTTTGTCCTTGTTAATGTGTACCCAAAGTTCTGTGAGAAATGTGGCTTGCTACCAGATGATGAAGAAGCCTTTCCCACGAAGGCAGGGGAGAAGGGGAAGGGGGAAAGCACCAGTCCTCTATCGTCCTGCCTTGCCCCAAACACACACTGGTCAACGCCCAGGGGAGACAACATCTCCTTTCAGAGGGGGTGCTAACCAAGCAGAACAAGCTGACCTCACTCTCCCGTCTTGCAAACATTTCCACTCGGCTTCCAGAGGAAAAGGAGTCGACAGACTGAGAGAGGCCAACAAGAAACAAATGCAACCGCGAGGACAGAGAGGAGAGGAGGAAAAGCAAGATTCGCTCCAGGTATTGCGTGACACGGTGGACGTGTCATAGGATACCGGCTAGTGGAACCGTGAGTTTCATTTCCAGACCTCCGCCTCTCTCCTGCAGCATCCCCAAGGGCCACTTTCGTGCTCAACACAGGCTTTAACGAGCAAGAACACGTGTACAATAAACCTTAGCTGTTTGACATTCAATTTCAACTCGGCTTTTAAAATGGCATTGATGGTAACTAACCCATTCCCCCAGCCCCCTCCACTCCAGTTCCGTTTGTATTTCATTTGTAAGATTTACCACTTAAAAATGAATAATTCTTTGATTACAGAATCTGGGTGTTAGCATGCAATTTGAAAAAAGGCTTTTGTGGATGACATTTAGTTTTCATTTACAATACTGATCCTTTACAATAGAAAGAATTTATATATTTTCATCAGAAATTAGAATATTCCAGGGCCCCAGTGCCTGATTACATGCTGCTCATTTCCTTTTAAAATGCTGCTTATACATTACTTTGTTACTCTTAATGAAGCTGGAATGAAGTTCAGTATGATTCTTAATTGTGTATGCAGGAAGCCACAATGTGTGAAAAATCTTCCCAAGTTCCAGAGGGCCACTGGGGAAGGATCTGGGGCTAGAAACCAGAGCTTCAGATGTGATATGTATGTGCCACCTCACTGAGCTATCCCCCAATGTCCCCAAACCTGAACTTTCCCATAAACTGGCAGCAGATTTCCAAAGCTCTGTGCTGAAAGCTGCTGGTTGTGATGGTGGCCACATCTTTCTACCTTTATTCTTTCCCTTTGAGCTGCTTAGAAGCTGCAGTGAGCCACTGGCTGGGTGGGGCAGGTGTGTGTGTGTGTGTGTGTGTGTGTGTGTGTGTGTGTGAGAGAGAGAGAGAGAGAGAGAGAGAGAGAGAGAGAGGGGTGGATACATGTTGCAATGACCCCAGGAGGCCAGTTAGTCTCCAAAGCAAAAGTCCAATTGTAGGAGCCACAATCGATCAAATCTAACAGAGGATGACATTTTTAAGAAGCACATTGGTGACAAGCGGGGGACTTGGGGGATCGTTGCAGGGGTATCCTCCTGTAAACAATTTCTTCTTTGGGACTTGCATACATGTTGCAGGGAACAGCAGGAAGGGAAGGTCACCAGGGACTCCAGTATAGTTAGTGCTGCCACTGTCCCTTTTTCCCCTGCAGTGAAGAGAAAGAATGAAAGCTGGAGGGGGGGGCGGGGAGTCTGTGCAACTTGTCAGGAAACTAAACAAATAAAACAAAAAACGGGGCCTCTTAGCAGGTACATAAGGTCCACAGGAGTGTGAGATTTCAGTGCTCGTGGGCAGAAAGAGAATTTCCACGGAACATCATGTCTGCACACTTCACGCACACACAGAAAAAAAATGCAAAAGTAACCAGGGCATGAAACGGGAGATTTAACCATGTAACTTCCTGTTACTCATGGGACATGCTCCCCTGTTACTGCCAGCTGTTTCAGTGTCCTTGGATGCTTCTGGGGATGGATCCCTGTCCTGGACCGTCCTGGAAAGCAATAACCATAAACCCATTGCACCCAGAAGACCCTCTGCTGCGTCTGGCAGCGCCTCATTACCTTGTCAGTGTCAGGACATGGCTCCAGATTCCCCCAAGTCATGAAATTATATTGGGGCTATCAGTGGAGCCCATGGCCAGCCCAGATGGGGTAGGACTAGGACTTGACCCAGCCAAAAGGTCCCAACAGAAAGTTTCTCCTCTGAGCGCTTCATGACAAGGCTTTCAACCACCAATGTACTGAGAGATTGTCCTTAGTGGCTGCTTTTGTCCTCAACAGCCTTTTGTCTTGTCCTGCTAAGTGTGGGCTCTGGGACAGAGGGTCAAGTTTCAGCAGAACATGTGTCTCACTGTATGGAATGTGCCCTGGCAGAGTAAACAGCAGTATCCCAGGAGGGAGACCCAAGCCACTGATTACTATCAAAGAGCGCTGGAGCCGTAAACAGTAATTGACCATCTTTTGAGGAAAGGTAGAAGGGCTTTAAGGCAAGGTCTTTTGTTGTCTTTAGCCCCCGTCTATCTACATTCACCAGGCCAGGATCATATATCAGTCTCCAGTTCAAAAGGGGTTTTTATTTCTTGATTTGTTATTTGCCATGCTGGGGATGGATCCCAGGTTGCACGGCTCGGCAAGAGCTCTACCACTAATCTCCATCTCAGGCCATGTTCTTTCAATTTCCGATTTTTTTTTTTTTTTGGTGGAAAATAAAATGAGTCAAATTTATTCTGTTACAATTGTAGTAAGTAAACACTAATAAAATAACAAGTTTCTTTTTTTAACTCTTTAGGTAATGCAAAAAGCAAAGGGTCTAGCATCACGGACATCAAGTTTGCCTCAATTAAATTATTGTAAAAATAAAAACAAAGACATGTCAGGAGAGTGTTCTATATTGGTTTGAAATATAGACAGGATTAAGAAGTAAAGCTGGGGTTAGTCTTGCAGGCAATGATGCCTTGCTATTTTTCACGCCCTGTCCTGCAGCAGTGCTTATGGAGGCAGGCGTCCAACAGGGCAACACGAAACCAGGTACCTGTGGACTCCTGCTTCTCATTCTTTTTGTCTGATTTTTCTCCCTTCTCCAGTGTAGTTAGGGACTAGCCCCTACCCCCTTCCCTACAAGCAGGCAGTTGTGCTGACCCGGACTTGAGGGTGCAGTGGGCCTCTGGACAAACACAGCGACACTATTCCGGAGCCTCCTTCCCTCCCATGCCTCATGCATGTGGACAGGTATGCATACGTTTCATGCTCTCCCGAGAAATGTTTTCCATAACTTCCCCTATACGTAGGTCTTCTGATATTTTATTAAAACGTTACAAATGCAGTGATCTAATTTGCAATCTTTCACTCAAAAAGTGTATTTGTTTCCATGTGAACGGGTGGATTTAAAAAGTTCTCTGTCCCGAGTTGGTAGAGGGCTGTGCTTTAAAATCTCCATAAACTAGATAAAGCACCTGAGGTAAACTCCACCCAAAGCACAAACAACGTGCAAGGACTGAAGGTCTAACAAAAATACACCTTTTCTTCACTCCAAATTGTTTCTGGTGTTATTTCTCCCTCTTTTTTAAGCCAGTGGAGAAATTCAGAACAATAGTGTCTGTTAAATCACAGGCTCATGTCTAAAGAGTTCCCAAACTTTGGGCAGATTGAAAACACTTCTGGAGACAATAGTTTAAAAAATTGTTATTCTCAATAAACATAAATATTTTATTAGTATGTACTCATTGCACAAAATAATGGGTTTCTTTATGATTTTTTAAATTTATTTTTCTTATTTTACATATTGGTCCCAGTTCCCTCTCCATCCCTCCCTCCCTCCCTCTCTTCCACCCCTCCCATGCCCCTGACCACCCTCCCATCTCATCTCCCCCCAATCCCATGCATTCTTCATGATACTTTTAAGACTATTTGTCATGAACTTTGATTTTATTCACCCTGCCCCCCTCTCCCTTGCCCCTCTCCTGTTCCTGTCCTGCTCTGACTGGTTTTTTCCTTTTAAGTCCTGTTTTTTTTTTTTCTTGAGTCTAGATGCCACTTGGGGCAAGATACTTGCTTGAACATACACTTTGTGAATATCTGAGACTCTACGATAACGTTTTATTAGGAGTTCAAAAATAGTTTTTCAACAGAAATGACTTAGTATTTATGTGGCCATGTGGTAATTTATTATATTTAAAGGGATATACAAAATGATTTACATAATTATTTTACCTCATTGTATCTTTTATTTTAAATTTTACAAAGGGACTTTAGTATTAGGAATAAAGCCTCAGTAAATATTGAAGTTTCAATTTCAAATCAGCGAGTTGAGAAGTGGGGAAATACTTAAAAGAACAATAGATGTGATAAACAATAAATTGATGAAGGTAATTTTCACCTTGTTCAGATCTTAAGGACTTTGTTGTTACTAATATATAGTTTGCATTTTCATATTCATTTTTGTTTTATTGGTTTCATGAGTTTAAAGTTTTAGTAAAATCTGACATTTTGTTTATTTTATTTTTAAAGGAAGTGATGGAGAAATGAAAGGGTGCTCAGATTTTGTGTTTTGGTGAGGAATGGAATGAAACCCTTTAAGATTTCCTTGTGAAAAATGAAAAGTAGTAAGAAAACATTGGACAAGGTTCTAATAGGACTTTGGGATCAAGTTTAGAGTCTATAATTTATGGAGAAATAGGGTACTTAAAGGTAGCAACGTAATTAAAATTTTAGTTACATTTGAAATGAATTAATAGTCATGAGCTGTTTTGAGATTAAAGCGCTCCAAGGGATTAATTTAAAATGCACTCTCTTCATCAACCACAAGGGGTCACAAGAGAACACACAATGTCCAGATCAGTTGCCTTCCTTTTCAGAGACAGCCCGAGGTCTGGGCTACCTACCACAGGCAAACATTTGTCAAGTGGAGAGGAGTAAGAGGAAAATCACATTTTCAAAGGGAGAAACATGAAATTTCAACTTGGATTGAAAAACTGTCTAGATTACTGAAATAAAAAATAATTGGATTTGAATAAATATTTTTGAATATGGATATTTTTAAAAACATCATTTAGAAATGGTGTTAATTAGTAACAAAGAACTAGATAGTGTATGACTCTGTGCATATGAGTGTCCTATGTCTTTGGTGACACAGACAAATTAGCGATTTCCTAGGGGTAGCTAAGGAGACAGGAGGTGTGTGTGTGTGTGTGTGTGTGTGTGTGTGTCTGTGTCTGTGTGTGTCTCTGTGTGTGTGTGTGTGTCTGTGTGTGTGTGTGTGTGAGAGAGAGAGAGATGATGGTTAAATTGATTGTGATGATGGCTAATCATTGTGGACACACTAAAAGCCATCGAAAGGAATGGTCCTTGTTTCACAAATCATAGTGCAATAAAACAGTCCAAACAAAGGCTTAAAATATAGCATTGTATAAATATGAGTGTGGAAATTGCCAGATTTACTCTTTCTGTTCATGGGGTTTGGACAACCAGTTATAATATAGCTTATGATTTAAATTTCATTGAAATAAATATGGGTTGATTTTTGTTATGTCATGGGAGCCCTAAAGAGTTGTGGGTGTTCAGGCAGAGAAGAACACAGTGCCGGGAGAACACAGTGCCAGGGGTCCTGGACCCCAGCTCGGGAGCTTTCCCTTTCCGCGCGCTTGACCTTCCTTGAGACAGCCTTCTTTTCATGAAATGGAGAGCAGAACTTGATCACATCGGTGACATATCAGTTCTACAGCATCTGCACTCTTCTGTGTCTGGTGGCATCTATGTGACCTTTTGGATGTTCAGGAACCTTCCGAAGCACCTCCAGCTAGTCCTGTTCCATGTTTGCATGTTCCTTGAGTGAGGCAAAGAAGCAGCCGTATGGGCTGAGGTTGTTAAGTCTGCTTTGAAGCAGCTGTTGGAACCTTCTGCTAAATTACTTGCTTTTGGAAGCCTGAATAAAACATTACCTATATTTTAAAATTTTAATACATTTAGTTTATTTCATTAAAATACGCAATTAAAATTACAAGGATTTCCAAAATTGGAATTTCATATGTAATAAATGATCTAGCAAGCAGTCGGGTTCAATTATACTTAATAAATATACGGGTCACCTATGCCCTCTACTTTTAAGTTAGCGTTTTTAAAATGTGGAAAATGGCAATACGCATTTTTTTCAGATATATGAACATTTTCAGAGAAATGTGTTTTGAATCAGAAAGGAGCAGCCCACACTGATTAACTTCATACTTACTCTTAACCTTTCTTTTGACGAGGAGTGATCTTTCTAGGCTCGCTTGAACTCTCTCCTTTCACTGGCTTAGTTATTACTCACATAGCCTGAAATCATAACGGTGTTTTGTCTCGTCTACACCAACAGCTTCAAAGGTATGGAAACAAGAAGTCCATCTGTGGTCCCATAGCAGGGACAGCTATGGCATAAGCCACTGGTCCTACTACGATGGTGGGAACTCAACTTTACCTTCCTTAAGGTCCTTTTCCTCTCTCAGAAGCAGACTGTTTGTGCTTTCCAGTTCCAGTGTTATCTCCATCCTTCTCTCTCTCATGGTTGCCCACCCATGGGCATCCAAAAGGGCTCAAAGGAGTCTAAGTAGCCACGTTAGGAGGGCTGTTTCCTCCATGCAATGCTGCATGCAATGATTTGCTTTTCTTTAATTTGCATTTCCTTTAGCAGTGGCCCTATCTACTTGACTCTCTTTTTCTGTTTTAATGCATTTTTAGAGTACAAAGTAATGTCATTTTCTGATGTGAATATCATTCTACTTTGCTCTTTTGCACATCCCATTACTTTCTCTCCACTCCCCTCATCCTGTTATAGACCCCCTTTTCTCCCTCCAAGTGGTCCCCTTCTGCTTGTATGTGGACAGACAGATGAATGATGGATGACAGCTAGACTTCCCACTTGAGACACATGACATCCATTATCCTCATTGCCTTCTCCTGTCACTCTCTCCTTGGTCCTCTTGCTTCTCCAATATAGTTCCTTCTTAGTTTTAAAATTATTTTTCTTTATCCCTGAGCATTTCACACACATATGCAATGCAAATACACACACATCTCCATTTTCTCTCCAAATCTGCCACAACACACTCCCTTGCAACTTCATGTTGTTTCACTTTTATGTTTTTAATCCACTAAGTCCAATTAGTGCTGCCTACATGTGTGTGGGTGTGGGGCATCCCTTAGAGCATGGGAATCCTACCAGGGGTGCATTCTCAAGGAAGGCTTGTTCCTCTCTTAGCAGCTATCCAGCACGAGTCTGCAGATTACCCAGCCCATCTACATAGGGATTTTGGTTGGCTTGCTCTTGTGCAGATGACCACAGCTGCTGGAATCATTTTATGGTGTGATAGCCATGCCATGTCCAGAAGACAGTATTTTATCACATTCTTCATTCTCCCAGCCTCCTCTTCTCTGATATTCCATGTACCTTAGCAGGATGTATGGAGTGTGTGTAGTTAAAAAGAAAAAGAAAAAGCTCTTGTTTATGGCTGGATGCTTGGTCTTTTATTGCCATTGCTTTGACCATTTATGTAATGTTCCACTTATTGCAGTCCACTGCAAAATGAAGCATGTCTGATCAAGGCTGAGAGCAGCCCAGACCTATGGTATAAATGCAAGTATTTAGAAGTCAATTTGACAGCATTGCCAGTTAGCAGGTTCTGCTCTAGTGCGCATGACCTCCATTCACCACAGCTTTGGCCAGGATTACTGTACCAGGCATAAAGTTCCCTCCCATGGAGCAGATCTCAGATTCAATTAGAAAGTGATTAGTTACCCCATAACAGTCATGAACCAGTGGGTCTGGCTTGCCAGGCAGGTCAGTATTATGATGCAGGGACAAATGCTGGGAAAGGCCAAGGATGTCCTCAGCAGCCTGCAAGGATGATTCCTGCTAAGTTCGGGTTGATTTCTCTATGTTCTCCATCCACAGTCAGTGATGTTTTAGAAATGAGGTCTTACCATGTAGTGTTCTTTTTTTGGTGCCTTTACTGACTCCTCGACCCATTATTTCATGCCTTGCTTTGAGAATTTAATAAGCCATGTATTCTGGGAGGCACATTGTGTACGTATGCAAGGGATTTCTGTTTCAACTCTACTTTTAAAAGTTATATTTTCAGTTAGTTTACTGACTAGTGCATTTCCATAAACCTTTTTTTAACTATATCCTTAGTTTTGGTTAACCTATCCTCTACTCCTCTGCCTTCCCTACCCCTCATTCCCATGCCTCCTTAATCACTTAAACCTCAGGATTCCCCACATCTTTCTTTTCACGAATATTCTACTACCTTTCCAATTATTATTATTTTCTAATATATTTTATTTATTATTTTATGTGTACACATTTGTTTAGCACATTTATATGCGTACAGTGTACATTCTTGGTGCCCTAGAAGTCAGAAGAGCTCATTGAGTCCCCTGGAACCGGAGTTACAGATGGTCTAAATTGCTATGTAGGTACTAAGAGCTGAACCCAGGTCTTCTGCAAGAACAGCAAGGGTTCTTAACCACTGAGCCATCTCTCCAGCCCCAGTTACTGTTTGTAAAAGGTATTTTGCACAACAGTAGGCAACCATGTGTGCCCTTCCTTTGGGTTAGCCCTACTTTTCATCATTTAGTTTCACATGTATTCCTGTGTCCCTCCCTGCTACCATTCTGCCAACAATATTCTATTTCTCTGTTTCCTCTGTAGTCGACAACTCCTCTTTTAATGTGTCCCACCCCCCAAATAGGTCCCTTCCTAGTTTCCTCAATTCTACTCCTGTTTCAAGTTAAGCACACAGACAAATGATTTGAAGCTAGGATCTACGTACGAAATAGAACATTCAGCTTTAGTCTTTCCAAGCCCGAGTTACCACCCTCAGCCAAAATTTTTCAGTTCCATGCATTTACCTGCAAATTTCATGGTTTAATTTTTCCTTACAGTTGAGTAATAGTCTATTGTTTTTATATGTCCCATTTTTTTTTATCTACTTATCAGTTGATTGATACCTAGGGTTTATTCCATTTCTTAGTTACGGTGAATAGAGCAACAATGAACTTGAATGTACAAATCTCTAAAGTCCTTTGGGTGTCAGTCTGGGGGTGTCACAGTTGGGTCATATGGAAACTCTTTTTTTGAGGAACCTCTAACTGATTTCCAAAGTGGCTGCACTCATTTACGCTCCCACCACAGTGTATAAGAGTTCCTCTTTGCCACAGCCATGTCAGTATTGGTTGTCCTTAGCTTCCTGATGACAGCCATTCTGAATGGTGCGACATTAAATCTCAGAACAGTTTTACACTGCATTTCCCTGATGGATAAGGATAGTGTGCTGGATAATTTTTTTTTTTGTCAACATTACACAAACTAAACTCATCTGAAAGGAGGGAGCTCAATTAAAATGCCCCCATGTGATCAGGCTGTCAGTGATGGATGTGGAGAGCCCAGCCATTGTGGGTGGTACCACACCCTTGGGCTGGTGGTCTTGGGTTCCATAAGAAAGCAGACTGAGCAATCCATGACGAACAATCCAGTAAACATCACCAATCTGTGGCCTCTGCATCAGCTCAAGTCTCCAGGTTCTTAATCTGTGTGAATTCTTGAACTGACTTCCTTTAATGATGAACTACAACATGGAAGTATAAACCAAATAAACCCTCTCCACCCCAATTTGTGTTCATCACAGCATTAGTAACCCTAACTAAGAAAGATATTGATTGTATTTTTTCAGAAATTAATTTTTTTATTTTTGAGAATTTAATATAACTATACAATGAAATAGGAAGACATCTGTCCCCCCTCCAATTTCACCTTTACCCCCCAATATTATCTTGCCAATTTCATTTCTTTTTTTTTATCATTTCATAATTTCATACATGAATGTATTTTGGTTAAATCTATCTTCTGTTCCCTCCCCTCACCATCCGCTCCCAATTTCAGGTGTTTCACTTTTAAACCCATAGTGTCCACTTAGTGAAGCCAATAAGTGCATGGTATAGGACAATCTACTGCATCATGGGTAGCCTTTCAGGAGCCATATCCTTAAAGAAAACAAAATCTCTCTCCTTAAACAGTTGTCAGTTGCCAATAGCTTCTCATCTTGGGGGTTGGATTTCATGATCCCCATACCCATGCAAACTGGGATACTGTCTGGCTTGATCTTGTACAAGTCTTGTGCGTGTAGCCACAGCTGCTGTGTGTGCAACCACACCCCTATCCAGAGCACACTTTTTCTGGATAATTCCATTTACTCTGCCTCTTACAATCTTCCCAGTCTCTCTTCCAAGTCCCTGAGCTTTGTGAAGAGATATAGCTAGATACAAATGCAGATATAGATGATAAAATTATAGATGTTATAGATACACATATAGAGGATATAGTATAGGTGATATAGATATTGTATAGATGATCTACTATAGATAATTTAGATATTGTATAGATGATATAGTATAGATTATATGTATATGTATATATATATTGTATAGATGATATAGTATAGATTATATGTATATGTATATATATTGTATAGATGATATAGTATAGATTATATGTATATGTATATATATATTGTATAGATGATATAGTATAGATTATATGTATATGTATATATATATTGTATAGATGATATAGTATAGATTATATGTATATGTATATATATATTGTATAGATGATATAGTATAGATTATATGTATATGTATATATATATTGTATAGATGATATAGTATAGATTATATGTATATGTATATATATATTGTATAGATTATATAGCTATAGTTGCAGAAATCTCAATTCGGGGTGAGCACTTAGCAGTCTCTTATTTTCTGAATGTTGGCTACTTGTGGGTCTCTGTGTTAATTGATACCTTCCACAAAACGAAGTTTCTCTGATGAGGATGAGAGATGCACTAGTCTACAAATATAAAGAGAAGTACTTAGGGGGAAGTTTAGTAGTATGTCCATTTAGTAGAATAACAGCAGCAAGTTTTATTCTAGAGCTGATGACCTACCCAGTCACTGGTTCTTGGCTCAGTAATAATGCCAAACATGGTTTCCATCTTGTGGAGCAGGTCTTAAATCCAATCCAAAGTGGTTAATTATTCCAATAACATACATAAAACCATTGCACCAGTGGGCATATCTCACCAAGCCACTTACTGTTGTAACTCACAGGATTCATAGCTGGGTAAGTATCTTGATTGCTCTATTTCTCCAGTAGGGGGGCATAGCACCTTGCAGCACTACAGAAGCTATGAGAGAGATGAGGCTTCCAGGTAGTTATCAGCCTGGTTTCTCCATATCCTATGATTCAAGAATGTGGTATCTTAAGATATTTTTTTTATTTAATTCTTTATTTTACATGCTGATCCCAGTTCCCTCACCCTTCCTCTCTTCTTCCCTCCCTCCCTTCTCTCCCTTTTTTTACCCTCTCTGCCCTCTCACATGCACTCTAACAACTCTCCCCTCCCATCCCCCCACCCCAATTCCATATGTGGGGAAATGCCATCCAGTTAGGGTCATGTAGATCTGACAGGTCATTTGAAATGGGGACTAGGGCTTCTCTCCTGTCTCTAGGTTATTCCTCCATGGGAGATGTGTTCGCAAGGTCCTGTTGTGCACAAGGGATACATCCTGGTTCCACTGAATGAGGTCCCTTAGATTGCTCAGTCCTTCTGGCTGAGACCCATATTCAGGGGGGCCTGAGTCAGTCCCATGCTGGCTTCCCAGCTATCAGACTGGGGGCCCGTTAGCTCCTCCTTGTTCAGGTAAGCTGTCTCTATGTGTTTCTGCCGCCTGGTCTTGTCCTCTCCATCTGCATCTGAGTTCTACTTTGACTCAGTGTTTATGTATGGGTGTTTGCTCCTGTTTCCAACAGGCATTAGATGAGGGCTCCGGATAAGTTAGTTGTTGATCTCACTATCCGGGAAGGGCATTTATGTAGCCTTTCCACGGATGCTCAAGTTGTTAGTTGGCAGCAGTCTTGTAGTTCTCTAGACCTTTCTTTGTGTTCAATTTTCTCTTCAAACCAATATTGGCTTCCTCTTTTATGTTCTCTCTCTCTCTCCCCTTTCTCTCTCTCTCCTCTCTCCCTCTCATTTTCTATTCCTACCCTGACTCAATCTTCCTAGTTGTACGTGTTTTCCTCTCCTCCCCCCTCTCTTTCTCCTACTTTCTCTCCATTCATTGTCCCCCCACTTCCCATGTGCTCTCTGGGGTACTTGTCCCTTCCCCCTTCTGTGAGGCACTTTATATGAATCTCTTAGAATACACCTTGTATCCTAGTTCCTCTGGTGGTGTGAATTACTAGGCTGGTGATCCTTTGCTCTAGGTCTAAAATCCATATATGAGCGAGTACATACCATGTTCCTCTTTGTGACTGGGTTACCTCATTCAGGATGGTTTCTTCAAGTGCCATCCACTTGCCTGCTAATTTCAAGATACCATTATTTTTTTCTGCAGAGTAGTATTCCATTGGGTAGATGTGCCACATCTTCATTATCCATTCTTCAATTGAGGAGCATCTAGGTTGCTTCCAGGTTCTTGCAATTACAAATAGTGCTGCTATGAACATAGTTGAACAGATGTCTTTGTTGCATGGATGTGGATCATTTGGGTATATGCCTAAGGGGGGGATTGCCAGGTCCTATGGTAAACTAATTCCCCCATTTTCCTGAAGAACCCACCATACTGATCTCCAAAATGGCTGTAGAGTTGCACTCCCACCAGCAATGGGAGGAGTGTTCCACTTTCTCCAGTCCTCTCCAGCAAGAGTTGTCTTTGGTGTTTCCTAATTTTAGCCATTCTGGCAGGAGTAAGATGGTATCTCAAAGTTGTTTTGATTTGCATTTCCCTGTTGGCTAAAGATGTTTGTACACTTTAAGTGTCTTTCAGCCTTTTTGATTTCTTCTATTGAGAATTCTTTCTTCAGTTCTGTACCCCATTTTTTAATAGTGTTATTTGGTGTTTTGTTGACTAGTTTCTTGAGTTCTTTGTATATTTTGGGAGATCGGCCCTTTGTCGGATATAGGATTGGTAAAAATCTTTTCCCAGTCTTGGGCTGCCCCGTTTGGTCTTGTCAACTGTGTCCTTTGCCTTACACAAGCTTCTAAGTTTGAAGAGGTCTCATTTATTAATTGCCAATCTCAGTGTCTGTGCTACTGGTGTTATGTTCAGGAAGTGGTTTCCCATACCAATTTGTTCAAGGGCACCTCCTACTTTCTCTTCTAAGAGGTTCAGTGTGGCTGTATTGATGTTGAGGTCTTGATCCATTTGGACTTGAGTTTTGTGCATGGCAATGGATATGGGTCTATCTGCAGTCTTCTACACACCCTCATCTAATTGTACCAGCACCATTTGTTGAAGATGCTGTCCTTGTCCCATTGTATAATTTTAGCTGTGCTCGAAAATCAGGTGTTCATAGGTGTGTGGGTTAATATCAGTGATTTTCGATTCGATTCCATTGGTCTGCCTGTCTATTTTTTGTGCCAATACCAGGCTGTTTTCAGAACTATAGCTCTGTAGTAGAGCTTAAAGTCAGGGATGAGTGATGCCTTCTGAAGTTCATTTATTGTACAGGGTTGTTTTGGCTATCCTGGGTCTTTTGTTTTTCCATATAAAGTTGATTATTATCCTTTCAAGGTCAGTGAAGAATTGTGGTGGGATTTTAATGGGGGATTGCATTGAATCTTTAGATTGTTTTTGGCAAGAGTGCCATTTTTACTATGTTTATCCTACCTACCCAAGAGCATGGGAGATATTTCATTTTCTGGTATCTTCTTTAATTTCTTTCTTTAGAGTCACAAGTTCTTATTATATAGGTCTTTTACTTGTTTGGTAAGCGTTACCCCAAGATACTTTATAGTACCTTGTGGCTATTGTAAAGGGTGATGTTTCTCTGATTTCTTTCTCTGTCTCTTTGTCGTCTGAAAAAGTAGGGCTACTGATTTTTTTTGAGTTTTATCTTGTATCCTGCTAGTTTGCTGAAGGTGTTTGTCAGCTGAAAGGAGTTCCCTAGTAAAGTTTATTGGGTTGCTTATGTAAACTATCATATCATCTGCAAATAGAGACAGTTTGACTTCTTCCTTTCCAATTTGGATCCCCTTGATATCCTTTTGTTGTCTTATGGCTTTAGCTAGAACTTCAAGTATGATATTGGAAAGATATGGAGAGAGAGGGCAGCCTTGTCTTCTTCCTGATTTTAGAGGAATCACCTTAAGTTTCTCTCCATTCAGTTTGATGTTGGCAGTTGATTTGCTTTATATTGCTCTTATTATGTTTAAGTATGTTCCTGTTATCCCTGATCTCTCCAAGACATTTATCATGAAAGGGTGTTGAATTTTGTCGAAGGCTTTGTCAGCATCTAGGGGGATAATCATATGGTTTTTCTTTTTCTGGTTTGTTTGTATGGTGGATCGCGTAGATAGATTTTTGTATGTTAAGCCATCCCTGCAGTCCAGGGATGAAGCCTACTTGGTCATGGTGTATGATTTCTCTGATGTATTTTTTAATTCGTTTTGCTAGTATTTTATTGAGTATTTTTGCATCGATGTTCATCGGGGATATTGGTCTGTAGTTTTTCTTTCTTAGTTGTGTCTTTGTGAGGCTTGGGTACCAAGGTTATTGTGGCCCCAGTAAAAAGAGCTTGGCAATGAACTTTCTGTTTCTATTTTGTGGAACAATTTGGGAGTATTGGTATTAGTTCTTCCTTGAATGTCTGGTAGAATTCTGCACTGAATCCATCTGGCCCTGGACTTTCTTTGGTTAGAAGGCTTTCGATGACCGCTTCTATTTCATTGCAGGTTATAGGTTCTATATAAGTTGTTTGTCTGTTCTTGATTTAATTTTGGTAAGTGATAGTTATCCAGAAATTTGTCCATTTGCTTTGAATTTTCAATTTTGTGGAATACAGGGGTTTCAAAGTATGACCTGAAATTGTCTGGATTTCCTCTGTGTCCATTGTTCTGCTTTTCGTTTCTTCGTTTCTGATTTTGTTAATTTGCATGTTCTTGCTCTTCTTTTCATTAGTTTGGATAAAGGTTTGTATATCTTGTTGATTTTTTCAAAAAAGAAAACAACTCTTTGTTGCATTGATTTTTTGTATTGTTTTCCTGGTTTTTATTTTGTTGATTTTAGACCTCAAGTTGTTTATTTCCTGGTGTCTACTCCTATGGGGAGAGTTTGCTTCCCCTATGTTCTCGAAGGCCTTCAGCTTGTGCTGTTAATTCTCTTATGTGACTATCCTTTGTTTTCTTCATATGGGCAATTAACTTCCCTCTAGCACAGCTTTCAAGGTGTCCCATAAGTTCGGGGTATGTTGCCTCCCTCATTCTCGTTGGATATTAGGGAAAGTCCTTAATTGCTTTCTGTATTTCTTCTTTGACCCAGGTGTGGTGCAATTGCACATTGTTCAGTTTCAGTTAGTTTGCAGGGTTTTCTGCTATTGGTGTTGTTGTTGAATTCCAATTTTAAAGCATAGTGGTCTGATAAGGTACAGGAACTATTCCTATTCTCTTGTATCTGTTGAGGTTTGTTATGCCACCTAGTATGTAGTCGATTTGAGAAGATTCCATGTGGAGCAGAGAAGAAATTATATTCTTTTGTGTTTGGATGGAATGTTCTATAGATGTCTGTTAAACCCAACTGAGACATAACTTCTGTTAGTTCTTTTGTTTCTTTGTTGAGTTTCTGATTGGTGTTCCTGTCTAGTGTTGAGAGTGGTGTATTGAAGTCTCCCACTATAAGGGTGTGAGGTTTTATATGAGCTTTGAGTTTTAGTAGCGTTTCTTTTACAAATGTGGGTGCTTTTGTATTTGGGGGCATAGATGTTCAGAACTGAGACTTTGTGTTGGGATGGGATTTCTCCTGCCATGAATATGAAATGCCTGACTTCATCTCTTTTGATTAATTTTGCTTTGAAGTCTAACTTGTTAGATATTAGGATAGCCATGCCTGCTTGCTTTTTGGTTCCATTTGATTGGAAGATCTTTTCCCTAACCCTTTACCCCAAAATAATTTCTGTCTTTGAAGCTTAGATGTGTTTCTTGTATGTAGCAGATGGATGGATTCTGTCTTCATATCCATTCTGTTAGCCTGTGTCTTTTTATAGGTGAGTTAAGACCATTAATGTTGAGGGTGATAAGGACCATTGATTGTTGATTCTTGTTTGTTTTAGGTTTGTTGTGGGCAGTGGTATTGTGAATATATTTGTTCTGCTTTATCCTTGGTTTCTGGTGTAATTAGATTTTCTGTTGCCTACATTTTTGTGGGCGTAGTTACCTTCCTTGGGTTGGAGTTTTCCTTCCAATACTTTCTGTAGGGCTGGATTTGTAGATATGTATTGGGAAAATCTGGTTATGTCATTAAATATCTTGTTTTCTCCATCTATAGTGATTGAGAGTTTTGCTGGGTATAGTAGCCTGGGCTGGCATCCGTGTTCTCTGAATTCTTATAGAACATCTATCCAGGACCTTCTGGCCTTGAGGGTTTCCGATGGGGAGAACTCAGGTGTAATTTTGATAGGTCTGCCTTTATATGTTACCTGTCCTTTTTCCTTCACTGTTTTTTCTTTATTCTGTAGGCTAGGTGTTTTTATTATATGTTGAGAGGTCTTTTTTCTTTGGTTCAGCCTATTTGGTGTTCCGTAGGCTTCTTTTTAATGTATTTTTAATTTTATGTCTATGGGTCTTTTGCATGGATGTATGTCTGTGTACCATGTGAGTGCCTGGTGCCTGGGAGGCAAGAAGATGGTATGAGATTCCCTGGAGTCCAGGTAGTTCTGAGCTTCTGTATGTGCCCGAAATGGAACATGTATCCCCTGGCAGAGCAAGCAGTACTCTTTAACTGCTGAACCTCTCCAGTCCCTAGTAGTAGGGTCTTATGGTCAAGTTCTGGAGAGAAACCAAAAGCAATGGCAATAACCTTTCATATCTAGGGAACCCCAACCTAGGATTGACACCTTATGCTGTCTGGGAGAGGTATACCCCCCAGCTATAGGGTAACCCCATTCAAAGATATATTTTAGGAAGTTTCTAAAGTAGTAAGGTTTACAAATGACTTTGAAAAGGTCTTTAGTGTTAGTTATCCCTCCTCACTTGCCTCTCACAGCCTACTTAACTCTCCTTGTTCTCTTTTCCCTTATATCACCTGCATTCAATTCCTTCTCCCAGACCCTCCCACCCATTCCCCCTAACTGGTCTCCTGATGTATCTAAAGATTCAAACATCAGACAGCATCCACAAATGGAGAGAATATATAGAGTTTGTCTACTGGGTCTGGGTTACTTTACTCAGGGTAATTATTTCCAGCTTCACCAGTTCCTTTCTTAATTACTGTGGCAGTTTGAATGTAATAGGCTCCAATAATCTCTGCAGGAGAGGCTCTATTAGGAAGTATGGTCTTGGTTGGGAAGTAGATGTGGCCTCAGAGGAAGTGTATCACTGTGGGGATGGAATTTGGGGGTCTCTTTGCTCAAGCTGTCTGGGGTGTGACGCTAAGACCACTTCCTGTTGCCTGCAAGATGTAGGACTCAGCTATCTCTCCAGCTTTCCTGGAACCCTTCCCAGTTTTCTGTGCCAGACTGGGGACTGCTGAGTCATCCAGCCTTCTTGGATGGAGCAAAGCCTTGGTTCTCCAGCCTCAGTGAGTAAACTGCTGTTGTTTTATGTGAAATTGACAAGCAATTTCTGAGTATATAAACACTACAGCCACACATATATTTTAACCTACTGGTTCTGTTCCTTCTGCAGAGTCCTAATATGGGACATGCTCCCTGTATCCTTATATTCTCAAGGACTTCATCACAAAGGGATGCTGGATTTTAAGTTGAAGGACTTTTCTGAATCCAATAAGATGATTGTGTGGTTTCTGTCTTTGGTTCTACTTATATGGTAAATGGTACTTACTGACTTGCACATGTTGGAACATCCTTCTAGCTCTGGGGATGAGGTCAACTTGTCATGGTAGATGATCCCGATTTCTTTCCTAGTGGTGGGTATTTCTATGGTGTAGAGTTGAGGTGTCACTTTCCTCTGGGACTGGCATGTCAGGCAAGAGGACTTATTCTGGGAGTCTTCTTTTT